>NC_135585.1:55376928-55474567 GCF_965152235.1 Eretmochelys imbricata
TAACCCCCACCGTACCCCCTGATCCTCCACAGCCGCCCTGCTCACCTGGGCTGTGGCCTTCCTCCTGCACCACCCCCAGGTGAGCCCCGTACCCCCAAACCCCCCATACCCCCTGATCCTCCACAGCCGCCCTGCTCACCTGGGCTGTGGCCTTCCTCCTGCACCACCCCCAGGTGAGCCCTGTACCCCCAAACCCCCCATACCCCTGATCCTCCACAGCCGCCCTGCTCACCTGGGCTGTGGCCTTCCTCCTGCACCACCCCCAGGTGAGCCCCGAACCCCCCCGTACCCCCTGATCCTCCACAGCCGCCCTGCTCACCTGGCTGTGGCCTTCCTCCTGCACGACCCCCAGGTGAGCCCCGAACCCCCGTACCCCCAAACCCCCCGTACCCCCTGATCCTCCACAGCCGCCCTGCTCACCTGGGCTGTGGCCTTCCTCCTGCACCACCCCAGGTGAGCCCCGAACCCCCCCGTACCCCCTGATCCTCCACAGCTGCCCTGCTCACCTGGGCTGTGGCCTTCCTCCTGCACCACCCCCAGGTGAGCCCGAACCCCCCCCATACCCCCAACCCCCCCGTACCCCCTGATCCTCCACAGCCGCCCTGCTCACCTGGGCTGTGGCCTTCCTCCTGCACCACCCCCAGGTGAGCCCCGAACCCCCCCGTACCCCCTGATCCTCCACAGCCGCCCTGCTCACCTGGCTGTGGCCTTCCTCCTGCACCACCCCCAGGTGAGCCCCGTACCCCCAAACCCCCCATACCCCCTGATCCTCCACAGCCGCCCTGCTCACCTGGGCTGTGGCCTTCCTCCTGCACCACCCCAGGTGAGCCCCGAACCCCCCCGTACCCCTGATCCTCCACAGCCGCCCTGCTCACCTGGGCTGTGGCCTTCCTCCTGCACCACCCCAGGTGAGCCCCGAACCCCCGTACCCCCAAACCCCCGTACCCCCTGATCCTCCACAGCCGCCCTGCTCACCTGGGCTGTGGCCTTCCTCCTGCACCACCCCCAGGTGAGCCCCGAACCCCCCCGTACCCCCTGATCCTCCACAGCTGCCCTGCTCACCTGGGCTGTGGCCTTCCTCCTGCACCACCCCCAGGTGAGCCCCGAACCCCCCCATACCCCAACCCCCCGTACCCCCTGATCCTCCACAGCCGCCCTGCTCACCTGGGCTGTGGCCTTCCTCCTGCACCACCCCCAGGTGAGCCCCGAACCCCCCCGTACCCCCTGATCCTCCACAGCCGCCCTGCTCACCTGGGCTGTGGCCTTCCTCCTGCACCACCCCCAGGTGAGCCCCGAACCCCCATACCCCCAAACCCCCCGTACCCCTGATCCTCCACAGCCGCCCTGCTCACCTGGGCTGTGGCCTTCCTCCTGCACCACCCCCAGGTGAGCCCCGAACCCCCCCGTACCCCCAAACCCCCCGGTACCCCCTGATCCTCCACAGCCGCCCTGCTCACCTGGCTGTGGCCTTCCTCCTGCACCACCCCCAGGTGAGCCCGAACCCCCCCGTACCCCCAAACCCCCCCGTACCCCCCTGATCCTCCACAGCCGCCCTGCTCACCTGGGCTGTGGCCTTCCTGCTGCACCACCCCCAGGTGAGCCCCGAACCCCCGAACCCCCCCGTACCCTCAAACCCCCCATACCCCCTGATCCTCCACAGCCGCCCTGCTCACCTGGGCTGTGGCCTTCCTCCTGCACCACCCCCAGGTGAGCCCCGAACCCCCCCGTACCCCAAACCCCCCCGTACCCCCTGATCCTCCACAGCCGCCCTGCTCACCTGGGCTGTGGCCTTCCTGCTGCACCACCCCCAGGTGAGCCCCGAACCCCCGAACCCCCAAACCCCCGTACCCCCTGATCCTCCACAGCCGCCCTGCTCACCTGGGCTGTGGCCTTCCTCCTGCACCACCCCCAGGTGAGCCCCAAACCACCCAAACCTCTGTGTCTTGGGAGGCGTTCGTGGGGGTCTCTGTGGGTGACCTTGACCAAGTCCCATCTCTCCTTGCCGTCAGTTTCCCCATTTGTACAGCAGGCAGGACGAGCCTCCCCCCCATAAAGCACTGGGTGACCCCTGATGGGGGCGGTCAGTGTCTATGGGGGCTCTATGGGGGGGGTCAGTGTCCATGGGGTCCCCCCACAGGTCCAGGACGGGATCCACGCGGAGCTGCAGCGGGTGCTGGGCCCCGAGCGCCCCCCCCAGCTATGGGGACCGGACCGGCTGCCCCTGCTCAGCGCCACCATCTCCGAGACGCTGCGTTTGCGCCCCGTGGCGCCCCTCGCCCTGCCCCACAGAACCACGCGGGACACCAGGTACCCCTCCCCCGCCCTGCCCCACGGCTCCTATCCCCGCCCTGCCCCATGGCTTCCCTGCCCCCATCCCCCGCCCTGCCCCACAGCACCATGGGGGACACCAGGAACCCCCCCCCCGCCCTGCCCCACGGCCTGCCCCACAGCACCACGTGGGACACCAGGTACCCCTCCCCCGCCCTGCCCCTTGGCCTCCCTGCCCCCATCACCCGCCCCACAGCACCATGGGGGACACCAGGTACCCCTCCCACGCCCTGCCCCACGGCTTGCCCCACAGCACCACGTGGACACCAGGCACCTGCTCCTTCTCCCATCTGACCCCCCCTTGTCTCTGCAGCCTCTTGGGCTTCAACATCCCCAAGGGAACCACCGTGATCCCCAACCTCTTCGCCGCCCACCATGACAAGGGCACCTGGAGCCGCCCCCTGGAGTTCAGGCCAGGTACGGACCCCCCCTTTGCCCCCCAGCTTCCCCTGGGCCCCCCCACCTACGGGCTGAACACCTGGGCCTCCGATTCTCATGGGGGCGGGGGGCGGTGCCCGGACACCTGGGTCCCGGCTGATGGCTCTCTCCCACTCCCGCAGAGCGGTTCCTGGAGGCGGACGACCCCCGGCTGGCCCAGCGCAACCTGCTGCCCTTCAGCTGTGGGGCTCGGGCCTGCCTGGGGGAGACGCTGGCCCGGGCCGAGATCTTCGTCTTCCTCGGGCACGTCCTGCGCGAGTTCCGGCTGGAGCCGCCTGCGCCCGGTGCCCTCCCGTCCCTGCGGGGCCTGTACGGCACCGTGGTTCGCTGCCCGCCCTTCCGCGTCCGCGTCCTGCCCGGGGACCCCTCCCCGAGCCCGCCGAGCCCCCAGTGACCCCATAGCCCCCCCCCGGCGCCCTCCCGTCCCCGCGGGGCCTGTACGGCACCGTGGTTCGCTGCCCGCCCTTCCGCGTCCGTGTCCTGCCCCGGGGACCCCTCCCGAGCCCCCCGAGCCCCCAGTGACCCCATAGCCCCCCCCCGGCGCCCTCCCGTCCCCGCGGGGCCTGTACGGCACGTGGTTCGCTGCCCGCCCTTCCGCGTCCGCGTCCTGCCCCGGGGGACCCTCCCCGAGCCCCCCGAGCCCCCAGTGACCCCATAGCCCCCCCCCGGCGCCCTCCCGTCCCTGCGGGGCCTGTACGGCACCGTGGTTCGCTGCCCGCCCTTCCGCGTCCGCGTCCTGCCCCGGGGACCCCTCCCCGAGCCCGCCGAGCCCCCAGTGACCCCATAGCCCTCCCCCGGCGCCCTCCCGTCCCTGTGGGGCCTGTACGGCACCGTGGTTCGCTGCCCGCCCTTCCGCGTCCGTGTCCTGCCCCGGGGACCCCTCCCCGAGCCCCCCGAGCCCCAGTGACCCCATAGCCCCCCCCCGGCGCCCTCCCGTCCCTGCGGGGCCTGTACGGCACCGTGGTTCGCTGCCCGCCCTTCCGCGTCCGCGTCCTGCCCCGGGGGACCCTCCCCGAGCCCCCCGAGCCCCCAGTGACCCCATAGCCCCCCCCCGGCGCCCTCCCGTCCCTGCGGGGCCTGTACGGCACCGTGGTTCGCTGCCCGCCCTTCCGCGTCCGCGTCCTGCCCCGGGGACCCCTCCCCGAGCCCCCGAGCCCCCAGTGACCCCATAGACCCCCCCGGTGCCCTCCCGTCCCTGCGGGGCCTGTACGGCACCGTGGTTCGCTGCCCGCCCTTCCGCGTCCGCGTCCTGCCCCGGGGCCCCTCCCCGAGCCCCCCGAGCCCCCAGTGACCCCATAGCCCCCCCCGGCGCCCTCCCGTCCTGCGGGGCCTGTACGGCACCGTGGTTCGCTGCCCGCCCTTCCGCGTCCGCGTCCTGCCCCGGGGGCCCCTCCCCGAGCCCCCAGTGACCCCATAGCCCCCCCCCGTCCCTGCGGGGCCTGTACGGCACCGTGGTTCGCTGCCCGCCCTTCCGCGTCCGCGTCTGCCCCGGGGACCCCTCCCCGAGCCCCCCGAGCCCCCAGTGACCCCATAGCCCCCCCCGGCGCCCTCCCGTCCCTGCGGGGCCTGTACGGCACCGTGGTTCGCTGCCCGCCCTTCCGCGTCCGCATCCGCGTCCTGCCCCGGGGACCCCTCCCCGAGCCCCCAGTGACCCCATAGCCCCCCCCGGCGCCCTCCCGTCCCTGCGGGGCCTGTACGGCACCGTGGTTCGCTGCCCGCCCTTCCGCGTCCGCGTCCTGCCCCGGGGACCCCTCCCCGAGCCCCCCGAGCCCCCAGTGACCCCATAGCCCCCCCCGGCGCCCTCCCGTCCTGCGGGGCCTGTACGGCACCGTGGTTCGCTGCCCGCCCTTCCGCGTCCGCGTCCTGCCCCGGGGACCCCTCCCCGAGCCCCCCGAGCCCCCAGTGACCCCATTGCCCCCCCCGGCGCCCTCCCCGTCCCTGCGGGGCCTGTACGGCACCATGGTTCGCTGCCCGCCCTTCCGCGTCCGCGTCCTGCCCCGGGGACCCCTCCCCGAGCCCCCCGAGCCCCCAGTGACCCCATAGCCCCCCCCCGGCGCCCTCCCGTCCCTGCGGGGCCTGTACGGCACCGTGGTTCGCTGCCCGCCCTTCCGCGTCCGCGTCCTGCCCCGGGGACCCCTCCCCGAGCCCCCCGAGCCCCCAGTGACCCCATAGCCCCCCCCCGGCGCCCTCCCCGTCTCTGCGGGGCCTGTACGGCACTGTGGTTCGCTGCCCGCCCTTCCTCCGCGTCCGCGTCCTGCCCCGGGGACCCCTCCCCGAGCCCCCGAGCCCCCAGTGACCCCATAGCCCCCCCCGGCGCCCTCCCGTCCCTGCGGGGCCTGTACGGCACCGTGGTTCGCTGCCCGCCCTTCCGCGTCCGCGTCCTGCCCCGGGGGCCCCTCCCCGAGCCCCCAGTGACCCCATAGCCCCCCCCGGCGCCCTCCCGTCCCTGCGGGGCCTGTATGGCACCGTGGTTCGCTGCCCGCCCTTCCGCGTCCGCGTCCTGCCCCGGGGACCCCTCCCCGAGCCCCCCGAGCCCCCAGTGACCCCATAGCCCCCCCCCGGCGCCCTCCCGTCCCTGCGGGGCCTGTACGGCACCGTGGTTCGCTGCCCGCCCTTCCGCGTCCGCGTCCTGCCCGGGGGCCCCTCCCCGAGCCCCCCGAGCCCCCAGTGACCCCATAGCCCCCCCCGGCGCCCTCCCCGTCCCTGCGGGGCCTGTACGGCACCGGGGTGCGCTGCCCGCCCTTCCGCGTCCGCGTCCTGCCCCGGGGACCCCTCCCCGAGCCCCCCGAGCCCCCAGTGACCCCATAGCCCCCCCCCGGCGCCCTCCCGTCCCTGCGGGGCCTGTACGGCACCGTGGTTCGCTGCCCGCCCTTCCGCGTCCGCGTCCTGCCCCGGGGACCCCTCCCCGAGCCCCCCGAGCCCCCAGTGACCCCATAGCCCCCCCCGGCGCCCTCCCGTCCCTGCGGGGCCTGTACGGCACCGTGGTTCGCTGCCCGCCCTTCCGCGTCCGCGTCCTGCCCCGGGGACCCCTCCCCGAGCCCCCCGAGCCCCCAGTGACCCCATAGCCCCCCCCCGGCGCCCTCCCGTCCCTGCGGGGCCTGTACGGCACCGTGGTTCACTGCCCGCCCTTCCGCGTCCGCGTCCTGCCCCGGGGACCCCTCCCCGAGCCCCCCGAGCCCCCAGTGACCCCATAGCCCCCCCCCCGGCGCCCTCCCGTCCCTGCGGGGCCTGTACGGCACCGTGGTTCGCTGCCCGCCCTTCCGCGTCCGCGTCCTGCCCCGGGGACCCCTCCCTGAGCCCCCGAGCCCCCAGTGACCCAATAGCCCCCCCCCGGCGCCCTCCCGTCCCTGCGGGGCGTGTACGGCACCGTGGTTCGCTGCCCGCCCTTCCGCGTCCGCGTCCTGCCCCGGGGACCCCTCCCCGAGCCCCCAGTGACCCCATAGCCCCCCCCCGGCGCCCTCCCGTCCCTGCGGGGCCTGTACGGCACCGTGGTTCACTGCCCGCCCTTCCGCGTCCGCGTCCTGCCCCGGGGACCCCTCCCCGAGCCCCCCGAGCCCCCAGTGACCCCATAGCCCCCCCCCGGCGCCCTCCCGTCCCTGCGGGGCCTGTACGGCACCGTGGTTCGCTGCCCGCCCTTCCGCGTCCTGCCCCGGGGACCCCTCCCGAGCCCCCCGAGCCCCCAGTGACCCCATAGCCCCCCCCGGCGCCCTCCCGTCCCTGCGGGGCCTGTACGGCACCGTGGTTCGCTGCCCGCCCTTCCGCGTCCGCGTCCTGCCCCGGGGGCCCCTCCCCGAGCCCCCAGTGACCCCATAGCCCCCCCCGGCACCCTCCCGTCCCTGCGGGGCCTGTACGGCACCGTGGTTCGCTGCCCGCCCTTCCGCGTCCGCGTCCTGCCCCGGGGACCCCTCCCCGAGCCCCCAGTGACCCCATAGCCCCCCCCCGGCGCCCTCCCGTCCCTGCGGGCCTGTACGGCACCGGGGTGCGCTGCCCGCCCTTCCGCGTCCGCATCCTGCCCCAGGGGCCCCTCCCCGAGCCCCCCGAGCCCCCAGTGACCCCATAGCCCCCCCCGGCGCCCTCCCGTCCCTGCGGGGCCTGTACGGCACCGTGGTTCGCTGCCCGCCCTTCCGCGTCCGCGTCCTGCCCCGGGGGCCCCTCCCCGAGCCCCCAGTGACCCCATAGCCCCCCCCGGCGCCCTCCCGTCCCTGCGGGGCCTGTACGGCACCGTGGTTCGCTGCCCGCCCTTCCGCGTCCGCGTCCTGCCCGGGGACCCCTCCCCGAGCCCCCCGAGCCCCCAGTGACCCCATAGCCCCCCCCCGGCGCCCTCCCGTCCCTGCGGGGCCTGTATGGCACCGTGGTTCGCTGCCCGCCCTTCCGCGTCCGCGTCCTGCCCCGGGGACCCCTCCCCGAGCCCCCCGAGCCCCCAGTGACCCCATAGCCCCCCCCCGGCGCCCTCCCGTCCCTGCGGGGCCTGTACGGCACCGTGGTTCGCTGCCCGCCCTTCCGCATCCGCGTCCTGCCCCGGGGGCCCCTCCCCGAAGCCCCCCGAGCCCCCAGTGACTCCATAGCCCCCCCCGGTGCCCTCCCGTCCCTGCGGGGCCTGTACGGCACCGGGGTGCGCTGCCCGCCCTTCCGCGTCCGCGTCCTGCCCCGAGGGCCCCTCCCCAAGTCCCCCGAGCCCCCAGTGACCCCATAGCCGCCCCCGGCGCCCTCCCGTCCCTGCGGGGCCTGTACGGCACCGGGGTACGCTGCCCACCCTTCCGCGTCCTGCCCCGGGGACCCCTCCCCGAGCCCCCCGAGCCCCCAGTGACCCCATAGCCCCCCCCAGCGCCCTCCCGTCCCTGCGGGGCCAGTACGGCACCGGGGTGCGCTGCCCGCCCTTCCGCGTCCGCGTCCTGCCCCGGGGGCCCCTCCCCGAGCCCCCCGAGCCCCCAGTGACCCCATAGCCCCCCCCGGCGCCCTCCCGTCCGTGCGGGGCCTGTACGGCACTGGGGTGCA
Source organism: Eretmochelys imbricata (assembly GCF_965152235.1). Classification (NCBI taxonomy): domain Eukaryota; kingdom Metazoa; phylum Chordata; order Testudines; family Cheloniidae; genus Eretmochelys; species Eretmochelys imbricata. The sequence goes on from NC_135585.1 coordinate 55,384,690, forward strand.
CTGCCCGCCCTTCCGCGTCCTGCCCCAAGGGCCCCTCCCCGAGTCCCCCGAGCCCCCAGTGACCCCATAGCCCCCCCCGGCGCCCTCCCGTCCCTGCGGGGCCTGTACGGCACCGGGGTGCGCTGCCCGCCCTTCCGCGTCCGCGTCCTGCCCCGGGGGCCCCTCCCCGAGCCCCCAGTGACCCCATAGCCCCCCCCGGCGCCCTCCCGTCCCTGCGGGGCCTGTACGGCACCGTGGTTCGCTGCCCGCCCTTCCGCGTCCGCGTCCTGCCCCGGGGACCCCTCCCCAGGCCCCCCGAGCCCCCAGTGACCCCATAGCCCCCCCCCGGCGCCCTCCCGTCCCTGCGGGGCCTGTACGGCACCGTGGTTCGCTGCCCGCCCCTCCGCGTCCGCCTCCTGCCCCGGGACCCCTCCCCGAGCCCCCCGAGCCCCCAGTGACCCCATAGCCCCCCCCCGGCGCCCTCCCGTCCCTGCGGGGCCTGTACGGCACCGTGGTTCGCTGCCCGCCCTTCCGCGTCCGCGTCCTGCCCCGGGGGCCCCTCCCCGAGCCCCCAGTGACCCCATAGCCCCCCCCGGCGCCCTCCCGTCCCTGCGGGGCCTGTACGGCACCATGGTTCGCTGCCCGCCCTTCCGCATCCGCGTCCTGCCCCGGGGGCCCCTCCCCGAGCCCCCAGTGACCCCATAGCCCCCCCCGGCGCCCTCCCGTCCCTGCGGGGCCTGTACGGCACCGTGGTTCGCTGCCCGCCCTTCCGCATCCGCGTCCTGCCCCGGGGGCCCCTCCCCGAGCCCCCCGAGCCCCCAGTGACCCCATAGCCCCCCCCGGCGCCCTCCCGTCCCTGCGGGGCCTGTACGGCACCGGGGTGCGCTGCCCGCCCTTCCGCATCCGCGTCCTGCCCCGAGGGCCCCTCCCCGAGCCCCCCGAGCCCCCAGTGACCCCATAGCCCCCCCCAGAGCCCTCCCGTCCCTGCGGGGCCTGTACGGCACCGTGGTTCGCTGCCCGCCCTTCCGCGTCCTGCCCCGGGGGCCCCTCCCCGAGCCCCCAGTGACCCCATAGCCCCCCCCCGGCGCCCTCCCGTCCCTGCGGGGCCTGTACGACACCGTGGTTCGCTGCCCGCCCTTCCGCGTCCGCGTCCTGCCGTGAGGGCCCCTCCCCGAGCCCCCCGAGCCCCCAGTGACCCCATAGCCCCCCCCCGGCGCCCTCCCGTCCCTGCAGGGCCTGTATGGCACCGTGGTTCGCTGCCCGCCCTTCCGCGTCCTGCCCCGGGGGCCCCTCCCCGAGCCCCCAGTGACCCCATAGCCCCCCCCCGGCGCCCTCCCGTCCCTGCGGGGCCTGTAGGACACCGTGGTTCGCTGCCCGCCCTTCCGCGTCCGCGTCCTGCCGTGAGGGCCCCTCCCCGAGCCCCCCGAGCCCCCAGTGACCCCATAGCCCCCCCCGGCGCCCTCCCGTCCCTGCGGGGCCTGTACGGCACCGGGGTGCACTGCCCGCCCTTCCGCGTCCTGCCCCAAGGGCCCCTCCCCGAGCCCCCAGTGACCCCAGTGACCCCATAGCCCCCCCCGGCGCCCTCCCGTCCCTGCGGGGCCTGTACGGCACCGTGGTTCGCTGCCCGCCCTTCCGCGTCCGCGTCCTGCCCCGAGGGCCCCTCCCCGAGCCCCCCGAGCCCCCAGTGACCCCATAGCCCCCACTGCTGCCCTTAACCCCCCCGCCACCCCTGGGACCCCTGCTGAGCCTCCTGTGAGGCCCTGCGGCTCAAAGCAGCGCCCCGGGCCCCGTCTCCCTCATTCCCGCGGGGCTGCGCTGTCTCCCACACAGCCGGTGTGAGGTGTCGTGTGAAACCCGTGAGCTGCTGAGACCCGCTGGCCTGTCCCAGCGGGGGCCGCGTTGGGGTGCAGGGAGCTGGGAGCTGCTGCTGTGGGGGGGCTCCTGGGACCGGCGGCGACCCACCCCCAGGCGGGCGCTCCTCGACCCTGAGGCCTGCCCGAGCCCCATGCGCCGGGGCTGCTCTGCTCTGCGACCCGGGTGCACAAGGCCAGGCCGGGGGATCGCCCGGCCCCGGGACTCAGCAAAGCCCGTCGGGACGTCCGGGCGAGCGTCGTAGGCACGGGGGCCGAGGGCAGAAACGAGGGGACGGGGCCTCATGCGTTGGCCCTTCTTCTCCCCCGGCCACGCGGCCCCTGGGCAGACAAAGCCTCTGACCGGGGAGACTGGCCGCAGGCTGCAGGGAGAGGCCCGGGTCCCACGAAGGTAACGTCCCGTGGGGCGAGAGAACGGCTGAGCCAAGCCCGCCTGCGAGGAGCCGTCAGCTGTAGCCGGTGCGCTCACCGGGCGTTCGCTTAGGTAACGAGCGCGGCCCTTCGGCTCATCGCCTCCCGTCTCGCTCTGGCGTGAATAAACCTGGTTTCTATCGTCCCTCAAACAGGGGGGTTGCTCGGCGCGCTCGGGGTCTCCGCTCCGGTACAAAGGCTGGGGCGTGTCCTCCCCACAGCCGGGGGGGCGGGCGGGTAATGAACTCACACTGGCCAGGCTGCTGCCCAGGAGAGGCCGGCCCAGCTCTGGGGTGCAAGGCTGGGGGGGACTGGCTGGGGCCTCTCTCTGTGTGCGAATTGGGGGTGGCTCTGGGAGCCTTCATGCGACCTCGCCAGGTGTGGGGCTCCCCATGGGGCTGAGTGATCACAGCACCTGGAGGGTTTGCTGCAGCTCACTGGCCTAGCTCTGTGAGAGCCAGCCCAGGCTGCAGCGTGAAGGGGGCCCAGCGGTGCCATGCAGCACCCCAGGGATCCTGTCACATCTCCCATAACCCCCGGGACTCCCAGTCACCTCCCCACAGCCCCAACCCCCATCCCACCAGTGACCCCAGGTGACCCTCTTGCCGTCCTGAATCCCTCACTGACCCACCACTGCAGTGAGCCCCAACCCCGCATTGTACTCTGTGCCCCAGGGACCCCTCCCCAAGCCCCTTATATCCCCCCCCCCGCATCCCTCCAGGTCATGGGGAGCCTCCACCCCACACCTGTCCCTGGCCCCAACAGTTTCTCACTCACTGGGGGGTTTTGTAACAATTTCAGCTGTGTTTTTAATATATAAACTATATCACTCAATAGACTCTGTACAGCCCCCTGCAACCCCCCTTAACTCTGCCCCCCCCCCAGTTTCCCCGCAAACCCCCTTAACTCTGCCCTCCCCAAGGTCCTCGCCCACCTGGGCCGTTTCAGTCAGAATAAAGGTGCTTTGGGTCCATCCGTCTCCGTCGCTCCACCACCCATGGGGTCACCGCTCGCTCCCCTGTCTCCCCACAGGCCCCCGCTTCTGAGTGGGGAGGTGATGGGAGCCCCAGAGGAGCTGGGGGTCAGGACTCCTGGATTCCATCTGCCCCGCCCCCCCACCAGGCTGGATTGGGGTGCCCCCTTCGGGCTGGGCCTGCTGCACAGACCCCCCCTTCACTGTGGGGAGCAGGGACCCCCCCAGGGGTGTGTGGGAGGGGCTAGGTGAGGGGAGGGAATTAAGCATTGGGGCTCTGTGGGGGAGGGGAGTCTCATGGGGGGGTGGAAGGGCCCCGGGGGGGGGGGTGTCTCCTCGTGATGCCCCGGCTTCCCCTGGTGGCGCCCGGCAGTGCTGCGGTCTCGCTCGCTCGCTCTCCCTCCCGCGTCCGTCTGTCCGTCCGTCCAGCTCAGCCCCGCCGTGGCCGCAGCTTCATCTCGGTGAAGGGGATGGAGAACTCGAAGCCTTTCCAGTTAAACCAGTTCACGCCCTGGGGGGGGGCAGAAATGGGGGGTAAGAGACCCCCCAGCACTGGCCCCCTCAGCAACTTCTGTAATAGTGCTAAATGCAATCCGTGACTCAGTTTCCCAACTGGCTTGGACGTGCTGGATGGGAAGGAGTTAATTTCCTGCCCTGGGATGGGCCAACCCAGGAGTCCTGGCTCCCAGTCCCCACCCCTGCTCTCCCCACCAGCCCCCCCCCGCCCCCAGAGCCGGGAGAGAACCCAGGCATCCTGACACCGCCCTGCCCCCAGAGCCAGGAGAGAACCCAGGCGTCCTGACACCTCCCCGCCCCCAGAGCCGGGAGAGAACCCAGGCATCCCGACACCCCGCCTGCCCCCAGAGCCGGGAGAGAACCCAGGCATCCCGACACCGCCCCGCCCCCAGAGCCGGGAGAGAACCCAGGCGTCCCGACACCGCCCCGCCCCCAGAGCCGGGAGAGAACCCAGGCGTCCCGACACCGCCCCGCCCCCAGAGCCGGGAGAGAACCCAGGCGTCCTGCCCCCGCAGCGGGGAGAGAACCCAGGCGTCCGGGCGGCGTACCTGGTGGTCCCGGCCGCTGCCGTAGAGCCCGTTGAGGTTGGCGTAGTGGCAGTTTCGGTACCACCAGGCCCCCCGGTAGGACACCGCGCAGGGGATCAGCAGCCGGCTGGGGTCCCGGTCCCGGGTGGAGAAGACGCTGCCCGAGTGGTAGCTCAGCGCATCGCCTGGGGGGGGCAGGGGGTGAGGGGGGGCGGGGGGCACAGCGCCCCTCCCCCAACCACCCCTGGGACAGGGACCCCCCCGCTGCCCCCCCAGCCCCCCGGGGCACGGACCCCCCATCCACTGACCCCTGACATAGCAACCCCGTGCTGTCCCCCCAGCCCCCCCGGGACACGGACCCCCCAATCCACTGACCCCCCAACATAGCAACCCCCACTGCCCCCCCAGCCCCCCCGGGACACGGACCCCCCAATCCACTGACCCCTGACATAGTAACCCCCTGCTGTCCCCCCAGCCCCCCCCGGGACACAGACCCCCCCATCCACTGACCCCTGACATAGCAACCCCCTGCTGTCCCCCCAGCCCCCCCCGGGACACGGACCCCCCAATCCACTGACCCCTGACATAGCAACCCCCTGCTGTCCCCCCAGCCCCCCGGGACACGGACCCCCCATCCACTGACCCCTGACATAGCAACCCCCACTGCCCCCCCAGCCCCCCCCGGGACACAGACCCCCCCATCCACTGACCCCTGACATAGCAACCCCCTGCTGTCCCCCCAGCCCCCCGGGACACGGACCCCCCATCCACTGACCCCTGACATAGCAACCCCCTGCTGTCCCCCATCCATCCTCGTCCTCTGCCCCCTCCGCCAGCACCCCGCATCATGACCCCCCCTTTCCTTCCCCATTGGCGCCCCCCCAGCCGCCCCTGCCCCTCACCGGCCCCTCACCGGCCGTGCCGCGGTAGCCGTCCAGGTGGAGGCGGTAATGCTCGCTGGGGGGGTCGACCCGGAACCGCTGGTACCGGGCGTAGGCGGCCTCGGCGCCGGCCCGAAGATCCACCCGCAGCTCCTGCTCCCCGGCCGCCGTCAGCTGGTGCAGGGCGTCGTTACCTGGGGGCAGGACGCCTGGGTTCTCTCCCTGCTGCGCCGGGGCCGCCCGGACGCCTGGGTTCTCTCCCGGCTCGGGGGGGAGCGGGGGTCGGGGGGATCGCAGGGCCGCCCGGACGCCTGGGTTCTCTCCCGGCTCGGGGGGGAGCGGGGATCGGGGGGATCGCAGGGCCGCCCGGACGCCTGGGTTCTCTCCCGGCTCGGGGGGGAGCGGGGATCGGGGGGATCGCAGGGCCGCCCGGACGCCTGGGTTCTCTCCCGGCTCGGGGGGGAGCGGGGGTCGGGGGGGATCGCAGGGCCGCCCGGACGCCTGGGTTCTCTCCCGGCTCGGGGGGGAGCGGGGATCGGGGGGATCGCAGGGCCGCCCGGACGCCTGGGTTCTCTCCCGGCTCGGGCGGGAGCGGGGGTCGGGGGGGATCGCAGGGCCGCCCGGACGCCTGGGTTCTCTCCCGGCTCGGGGGGGAGCGGGGATCGGGGGGATCGCAGGGCCGCCCGGACGCCTGGGTTCTCTCCCGGCTCGGGCGGGAGCGGGGGTCGGGGGGGATCGCAGGGCCGCCCGGACGCCTGGGTTCTCTCCCGGCTCGGGGGGGAGCGGGGATCGGGGGGATCGCAGGGCCGCCCGGACGCCTGGGTTCTCTCCCGGCTCGGGGGGGAGCGGGGATCGGGGGGATCGCAGGGCCGCCCGGACGCCTGGGTTCTCTCCCGGCTCGGGGGGGAGCGGGGCTCGGGGGGGATCGCAGGGCCGCCCGGACGCCTGGACGCCTGGGTTCTCTCCCGGCTCTGGGGGGAGCGGGGGTCGGGGGGGATCGCAGGGCCGCCCGGACGCCTGGGTTCTCTCCCTCACCCAGCCAGAACTCGCGGGACCGGTTCCCGAAGCCCTGGGCATAGGCCTGCCAGTCGCGCCAGAAATCCGTCTCGCCGTCCATGCGGCGCTGGAACACCTGGGGGGAGGCGGGGGGGGGTCAGAGACACACACTCGGCCCCGCTGCCCCCCCCGGGGCGGGTGTGTCCCCCCCGCAGGCCGCGCTGCCCCGGCCCCGCACTCACCAGCCAGCCGCCCCCGTCGGTCTCCATGTCGCAGTAGACCTGCAGGGGCCGCTGCCTGTCGCCCCCCAGGTAGATGGTCACCTCGCGGGAGGGGCCCGGCCCGTTCAGCTGCTCCTCCACGCAGTCCCGGGGGAAGGGGTAGGTCAGCCAGACTGCGCGGAGAGGCGAGAATGGAACCCAGGCGTCCGGGATCCCAGCCCCACCCCCTCCAACCACTAGACCCCGCTCCCTTCCCCGAGCCAGGAGAGAACCCAGGCGTCCTGGCTCCCAGCCCCCTGCTCTAACCCACCAGCCCCCACTCCCCTCCCAGAGCTGGGATAGAACCCAGGAGTTCTGGATCCCAGCCCCCCCTGCTCTAACCCACCAGCCCCCACTCCCCTCCCAGAGCTGGGATAGAACCCAGGAGTCCTGGATCCCAGCCCCCCCTGCTCTAACCCACCAGCCCCCACTCCCCTCCCAGAGCCGGGAGAGAACCCAGGAGTCCTGGATCCCAGCCCCACCCCTGCTCTAACCCACCAGCCCCCACTCTCCTCCCAGAGCTGGGAGAGAACCCAGGCGTCCTGGCTCCCAGCCCCCTGCTCTAACCCACCAGCCCCCACTCCCCTCCCAGAGCTGGGATAGAACCCAGGAGTCCTGGATCCCAGCCCCCCCTGCTCTAACCCACCAGCCCCCACTCCCCTCCCAGAGCCGGGAGAGACCCCAAGAGTCCTGGCTCCCAGCCCCCTGGCTGTAACCACCCACTAGCCCCCCCTCCCCCGAGCCAGGCTAGAACCCAGGCGTCCTGCGGCTCACCGGTGTTGAAGGAGGTGGCGATGGGGGTGCTGGGGAGGCCCCCCCGGATCGCCTGCACCCGGACCTGGTAGCGGCTGGACGGGCTCAGGTTGCTCAGCTGGTAGGAGGCCGCGTCTGAGCCCAGGGGAATCTCCTGGGGGGAGAGGGAGTGAGGGGGGGTGATGGGCCAGTGGGGGAGGGGCAGGGAGCAGCGATGGGGCTGGGGGCGGGATGTGGGGGGAGCCGGGGTGGAGAGTGGGGCGGGGTGTTGGGGGGGCTGTGGCAAGGGTTGGGGAGGGAACGGGGGGCTGAGCAGGCAGGGGGCTGGGGGGGGCTGGGGGTCCGGGTACCTGCGTTTGGCCAGAGGGTGTCTCGTAGCTGAGCAGGTAGCCGGCGGGGGGGACGCGTGGGGGCGTCCAGGAGAGCCGGGCGCTGCGGGGGGTCACGTCAGTGGCTTGCAGGTCCCGGGGGGCATCCAGCCCTGGGGGAGGGGAGAGTGAAACAGGGACCCCCCGACCTCCCCCCTCCCCGTGACCCCCCTCCCCCCACCGACAGCCCCCCTCCCCTCACTGCTTCCCCCACCCCTCCCCGTTCCCCCCCTCCCCCACCAACATCCCCCACCCCACCCCATGACCCCCCTCCCTCCACCAACAGCCCCCCTCCCCTCACTGCTTCCCCCACCCCTCCCCGTGACCCTCCACCCCCCTCCCTGCACCCCCCCGTACCGGTGGTGAAGGTAGCGTGGGCGGGGGAGCTGCGGTTGCCCCCCGTCACCCCATGGACGCTGACCAGATACTCGGTGTCCAGCCGCAGCCCGGTCAGGGGGTGCTCGGCCCGGGCCCCGGGGAGCCGCACCGTCACCGCGGGGCCTGCGGGGAGAGCTGGGGTGAGGGGGGGCAGGCTGGAGGGGAGGGGTCCGGAGGGGGGGCTGGGGATCCCCACGTCTGAGCTTCCCCCAACCCCCTCCCCGGATGCAATGCTGGCGTGGGGAGGCCGAGAAGCCGGGCCGGACGAGGGGCGACCGGGCCAGAGGGAGCCGATGGCCCAGGGCCCCGGAGATGCCCGCGCCGGCCGCCCGGACGAGGGGCGACCGGGCCAGAGGGAGCCGATGGCCCAGGGCCCCGGAGATGCCCGCGCCGGCCGCCCGGACCCGGGGCAGGCGGGCGAAGGGCGCCAGGGCCCCGGGGATGGAGCCACCCGCCGGGGCGGGGAGCCAGCGAAAGCCGGGTGCAGGCCGGGGGAGGGGAGCGACGCCCTGCCCCCGCGCTCACCTTCGGGGGGCCCATAGCTCAGCTCGTAGCTCTGGACGGGGGCCCGGGGCGGGTTCCAGCGTAGCAGGGCCGAGGCCTCGGTGACGTTGACGGCACGCAGGTCCGAGGGGCCGTCGGGGACTGCGGAGAGAGCGCGGAGCGTCAGGGGGGCAGCCCCCGCCGAGGGGACCCAGGTGTCCGGCCGGTGGCATGGGGTGCTGGCCCCAGGGCAGGGGAGCAGACCCAGGTGTCCGGCGCTGGCCCTGGGGCAGAGGAGGGGACCCAGGCGTCCGGCCGGTGGCATGGGGTGCTGGCCCCAGGGCAGGGGAGCAGACCCAGGTGTCCGGCGCTGGCCCTGGGGCAGAGGAGGGGACCCAGGCGTCCGGCCGGTGGTATGGGGTGCTGGCCCCGGGGCAGGGGAGCAGACCCAGGTGTCCGGCGCTGGCCCTGGGGCAGAGGAGGGGACCCAGGCGTCCGGCCGGTGGCCTGGGAGCAGGGGAGGGGACCCAGGCATCCGGCCCTTACCTGTGGTGACGTAGCCCACCAGTGGCTCGCTCTCCTCGAAGCCCCGGACGGCCATGACGCTGACCTCATAGCTGGCCCCGGGGATCAGCCCCTCGAGCGTTGTCTGCAGCCGGGTGCCCGCGACCATCACGCTCTGCGGCTCCCCTGGGGCGACAGGCGGGTCAGGACGCGCTGGGGCGGGGCCATGTGTCGGGGCCAGGGCACAGGGCCAGTAGGGGGCGCTGTTCTGCAGGCAGTTCTTGGGGGCTCTGGGGGCATTTTGGGGTGCTCAGTGTGGGGCGCTATGGGGGCGGTCACTGTGCAGCAGGGGCCAGCGGGGGAGGGCCAGGGGCCACAGTGTGGAAGCAGTGATGGGCGCTGTGGAGGGGGGGTCGGTTTGGGACACTGTGGGGGGCAGCGAGGTGCACTGGGAGGAACTGGTTTGGGGTGTTGGGGAGGGCAGCAGGGGGCACTGTGGGGGGCCAGCGAGGGGCACTGTGGGGAGTCGGTTTGGGGTGTTGGGGAGGGCAGCAGGGGGCGCTGTGGGGGGCCAGCGAGGGGAGCTGTGGGGGGGAGCAGGGGGGTGCTGTGGGGCACTTACCCCCTTTGCTCAGCTGGAAGGACACCTTGTAGCGGTCGACATGGGTGGACGGGGCCCCCCAGGTCACCCCCACCGAGGTCTCACGGACGTCGCTGAAGTGCAGGTCCCGGGGGCTCTCCAGCTCTGGGGAGACATGGGGGTCAGGGGGGCCCCATGGGCCCTCAGGCGGAGCCAACTGGGGGGCCCCTTCCCAGCATGACCACTGGGGGGAGAGCAGCAGCCTGCAAAGCCCCGTTCCCCCCCCGCCCCCCTCAGCCGGGCGGGGGTCTGAGACCCACCAGTGCCCCCCACCGTCACCCCCTGGCGCTCACCCATCCACCTGTCCCTCCCTCCCTCTGTCACGGGCTCCACACCCTCCATCTGTCCTACCCCCCCCGCCCCCTGCCCCCTCTCACCAGGGATGGGGCAGAGGGCAGCGGGGGGCTGTCACGCTATTGACTTGAACTGGGACCGTATAGAACATGGTTGCAACCAAGCTCCCGTCGTGGCCCCAGCTCTTGCACAAAGGGGTGGGATGCGGTGTCTCGGAGGGGGTGAGGCTGGCCGGTTGGGATTATGCCGTCTGGGTGCAGGTGTCACTTTGTATTTAAAGATGCCGGCGTTAGCTCTGGCCTGTCTGCAGTTCACACGGGTGCTCTGCTCCTGGGGGACACCCCAGACAAGTGGGGGTGGCCCATGACGGCCCATGAGCGACACCCCTGACCCACGGCGGACACGCCGGGGGCTCAGCCCGGCAGGCGGGGAGAGGCCTAAGGGCCGGACACTGGGGTTGGCCGTTACTGGATGTCAGTGAGTCCATGTCACCAGCTCTTGCTCTCGTCTCTTTCTTTTCCTTTTACGAATAAACCTCGAGATTTTAGATTCAAAAGCGTTGGCCACAGTGTGATTCGGGGGTGAGATCTGACCTGTACATTGAGCTGGGTCTGGGCTTGGTCCTTTGGGATCGAGGGAACCTCTTTTCTCTTTCTGGGGGCTTGGTTTTCATAACCACTCATCCCCATAACAAGGGGTGCTGGTGGGGATACTGGGAAACTGGGGTGTCTAAGGGAACTGCTCGTGTGACTCGTGGTTAGCCGGTGGGGTGAGACCGAAGTCCTCTCCGGCCGGTGGGTTTGGTTTGCCTTGGGGTGCACAGAAACCCCAGGCCGGGGCTGTGACTGCCCCGCTCTGAGCGATTTGTCCTGAATTGGCCCCTCTCCGTGGGGTCCCGCCAGAACCAGCTTCGTTACAGGGGCGCTGGGCTGTGGGGCGGGGGCAGCAGGGGGTGCTGGGACGAGGGGGTAGCTTGGCTCGGTGCTGCAGCGGGGGCCGTACCGAGGCTGCTGGTCTGTGCGGCCCCGTGGACGTTGGCCGTCTCCTCGCCCTGCCGCAGGCCGTACACTGCCAGGCCGTATTCGGTGCTGGGCCGCAGCCCCCGCAGCACGGCCGAGCGCTGGGCCCCCGGCACCGGCACCTCCTGGGCGGGCGCCGGCCCCAGCCCGGGCCCCCGGCCCGCGTCCCGGTACCGGATGAGGAAGGTGTCGAAGTTGCCCTCGGGCGCGTCCCAGCTCAGCCGCAGCGAGGTCGGGGTCACCTCGGAGATGAGCAGCTGGTCCAGCCGGGCGGGCGTCACGCTGGAGGCTTCCGGGAAGGCTGCGGGGGCAGGAGGGGGGTTAGGCTCCTGCAAGGGCAGGACGGGGTTAATTGTCCCTGGGGGAGATGGCACGGGGGGGGGGGGGCTGGGGCCAGGCAAGAAGGGGTTAACTCTATCCCATCATGCACCTGGCCAGGAGCCCTGGGAGCAGGTTAGTTACTTTTGTCCCATGGGGCTCCGGTGCAGAGTGGAAAGGGTTAACTGCCGGGAGGGGCGGGGGGCGACGGAGGGAGGACAGGAATGGGGGGTCAGGAGCAGGGGTTAGGCCCAGAAGAGGAAGGGCCTGTCCCCACAGCTTGTCAGTGGCGCAATGGGATCGTTAGCCCCGTGTTACAGGTGGGGAAACTGAGGCAAGGGGCAGTTATGGGGCTTTTTGCATGGTCACCCGGAAGGTCAGAGGCAGAGCTGGGAGAGAACCCAGGAGTCCTGGCTTCCAGCCCCCCTGCTCTAACCCACCACACCCCACTCCCCTCCCAGAGCTGGGAGAGAACCCAGGAGTCCGGGGTCCCAGCTGGGCCACGGAGGGAAGACCTGCGGAAGGAAGGGGGCTGGTAGATGTCGAGGGGCCCTGGCCGGCCGGCCCCCCGGCTCGCTGACCTGTGACGGCGTCGGTGGAGACGGGTCCGAGGCGCTTAGGGCCGGAGACGCCGTAGAGGTTGAACTTGTACTTGCGGGAGGGGAGCAGGTCGGACACGACGAGCGTGCGGGACGCCCCGTCCGTGGGCAGCGCCTGGGGTTTGCCCTCCCCGTCCCGGTACTGGAGGAGGAAGGAGTCGAAGGCCCCGGCCTGGACGGTCCAGGAGAGGCGGACGGAGTCTTTGGTGACCTCGGAGGTCGAGAGCTCCCCCAGCTTGGGCTGCGAGGCACCTTCCTCCTCCTCCTCCTCGTCTTCCTCCTCCTGCCGGCCTGGGGAGAGGGGAGCAGCTCAGACCCGGCCCAGACCCCACGTCTCCAGACTCCACCCGTTTGGGATCGGGATGAAAGCTGCAAAACTTTGGCAAGCGGCCGAGAGGCCAGTCTCTTTGCAGGTGGCCTGACTGCTGCTGGGACGCGCCAGACCCAGCCGGCCCCGGGCCGTGGCGCGGGCAGGAGGGTGGATCAGAGCCGATTGCGGCCGGCGGCACAGAGCAGGGAGGGGAATTAGCCAGCCAGACAATCCCCACGGGCCAGGCCGGACTCTCCGTCCCTGGCTCTCGTGAAACCCACACGGGCTGTTTCTGGACGAGCTCGCTGCTGGTTCTGCCCAGCGCGAACACAGGCCGGGGCGAGGGCCAGGGCTACGCGGCCCAGACCAGGGGTCCCAGGTCCCTTCGCCGAGCCCAAGACTCCGTACGAGCCTGTTTCCTTGCCAGCGCTTCGAGAGGCGAGTCGGCATTTTCCCGACTCAAAGCACCTCCCCCTGCCCCACGAGGCACAGGGACGTAGAGAAGGGGGCGATTCTATCCCATCGTGCACCTGCCGGGGGGGGAAGGTGGGAGGAGAGAGCTGAGAGCTGACCTGTGACGGCGTCGGTGGAGACGGGGCCGAGGCGCTTGCGGCCGGAGATGCCGTAGAGGTTGAACTTGTATCGGCGGGAGGGGGCCAGGTGGGCGACGGTGACCGTGCGGGACCCCCCGTCCACGGGCAGCACCTGGGGGTTGCTGTCCGCGTCCCTGTACTGGAGGATGAAGGAGTCGAAGGTCCCTTCCTCCACAGTCCAGGACAGATCGAGGGAGTTATGGGTGATGTCGGAGGCCGAGAGCTGCCCCAGGCGGAGCCGTATCCCGGCTCCCTCCTCCCGCGGCGCTGTGGTTGGAGCAGAGTGGGAGGGTTAAGGGTGAGGTAACAGCCTGTGGGGCAAACAGAGGCAGCTTCCCCCACTGCGGAGCGATGGGATCAGGCTCTCTGCAAACTCAGGCAGTGTCACCTCTGATGTCCGGGGCAAGTGGCCCCTCTGTGGGGTGGAAATAGGGGAGCAAAGTGACTGACAGAGGCAAGACCCCTTGGATGTGGCCTCTGGTGCCATGACTGCACCAAGCAAAGGGATGTGGAAGAGGGTGGTTGGGAGCGAAGGAACGTGGAAGGGGCCCTGGTGGAGGAGGGGACAGCCGGAGGGGTGGTGGGAAGAGAGGAGGAGTGAAAAAATGCCCAAGAGAAGAAAGGGGCAAAGGGAGACAAGGAGGGAAGGATCCCAGAGGAGGAAACGCCGCGCAGGGACAGGCGAGGTGGGAGAGTGGGAAGGCAGGGGAAAAGCAAATCAGTGAAGGTGGGTCCTGGGAAAGACCCTGCAGGGGGAGAAGGAAGGAGGCAGGCGCTGGCTGGGAACCTCCTCCCGGCAGCCGCTGACCTGTGACGGTGTCGGTGGAGACGGGGCCGAGGCGCTTGCGGCCGGAGATGCCGTAGAGGTTGAACTTGTATCGGCGGGAGGGGGCCAGGTGGGCGACGGTGACCGTGCGGGATCCCCCGTCCACGGGCAGCGCCTGGGGTTTGCCCTCCGCGTCCTTGTACTGGAGGAGGAAGGAGTCGAAGTCGCCGGCCTGGACGGTCCAGGAGAGCAGGGCGGAGTCATGGGTGACGTCGGAGGCCGAGAGCTCCCCCAGGCTGGGCTGGGGGGCGGGTTCCTCCTCCCACGGTGCCGCGGCTGGAACAGAGAGAGGGGGGTGAAGGGTGCAGCTGGGTTTGGGGGCAGTTTGCCGGGTCCTTGGGGGCGGGTAATTCCTAGCCAGAGGGGATCAACAGGGAGGATTAGCAGAGGGAGGGTGCAGGGAGCCCCAGGGACCGGCCCCAGGACACAGCCGGATCCTTCTGCTGGGTAGGAGAGCTGGGGAGAGACAGACGCACGGGGCATGTCTGCAAAGAGGATCCCGCATTCCTGGGTTCCCCGCGGCCACCCCGCCTCCGTGGAGGGGTCGGCCCAAACCTCGGTGAGAGCTGAGCTGAGATGGGAGGAGAGAGGGGGAAAGAAGAACAAGTGAGAGAGAAAGAGAAGGGGGTGAACTAAAGCCTCCAGCATCAATGGAAAAATCCTCATTGACACCCATCCAGCCCCATACACGCCCATATCACCATCTTCATACGCTCCCCTCCAACCACCCATCCATGGCCAGTCACATCCATCTATCCAGGCACCCACAACCTTACCCACCATAGCCCTTGTACCTGCCCCCTGCAGAGGGGTTACCCAGACACGCACACCTCTGCCGTGAATCCCCCAAAACACCCATCCATAAACTCCATCCATCCCCATCCACATCCATCCATCCCCTTAGCCATCCATCCCCATACACATCCATTCATCTCTCCATCTCTCCTGCCATCTCTTCCCTTAGACATGCATTCGTCTATCTATCCATCGATGACCATCCCCTCCCTCCATCCATTCATCCCCATACAGAACCTTAATCAGTCTATCCATCCATGAGATCCCCTCCATCCATCCATCTCTCCTCCTCGATTTCCATACACAGACATCCATCTATCTATTCATTCATCCATGCACATTGATCCATCTGTCTGTCTGTCTATCCACCCATCCATCCCCATCCAAACTCCTCTATCTGTTGAATGGCCAGTAGACGGGGGGTGGAGGTTGGAGTCCGGGAAGCGGCTGGCAGCTGCCGTCCCCACCCACTGCAAAGCAAAGGGGGTGGGAGGGGACGGAGCCGGCACCCCCGGGAGCAGCCGCTGACCTGTGACGGTGTCGGTGGAGACGGGGCCGAGGCGCTTGCGGCCAGAGATGCCGTAGAGGTTGAACTTGTATCGGCGGGAGGGGGCCAGGTTGGCGACAGTGACCGTGCGGGATCCCCCGTCCACGGGCAGCGCCTGGGGTTTGCCCTCCGCGTCCTTGTACTGGAGGAGGAAGGAGTCGAAGTCCCCGGACTGGACGGTCCAGGAGAGCAGGGCGGAGTCGTGGGTGACATTGGAGGCCGAGAGCTCCCCCAGGCTGGGCTGGGGGGCAGGTTCCTCCTCCCGTGGCACCGCGGCTGGAACAGAGAGAGGGGGGTGAAGTGGGAGGCTGGGGTGGGTTGCCGGGTCCTTGGGGGGGCGGGTAATTCCTAGCCAAAGGGGATCTGCAGAGAGGATTAGCGGGGGGAGGGTGCAGGGAGCCTCAGGGACCAGCCCCAGGACACAGCCGGGTCCTGCTGCTGGGAAGGAGAGCTGGGGAGAGACAGACGGATGGGGCATGTCTGCAAAGAGGATCCCGCATTCCGCAGTTGCCTGCGGCCACCCCGCCTCCATGGAGCTCAGACGGAAGGAGAGGGGGGAAGGAAGAACAAATGAGAGAGAAAGAGAAGGGGGTGAACCAAAGCCTCCAGCATCAATGGAAAGATCCCCAATGACACCCATCCAGCCCCAACCACTCCTCCAAACATCCCTCCATCCTCATACGCACCCATTCATCTATCTGTCCATCCCTGACTATCCCTCCATCCCCATCCATGCCCATAGAGAGCCACCCATCTACACATCCATCCATCCCCACCAATCCCGATCGACAGCCATCCATCTATCTATTCACTCACTGATCCATGCACATCGATCCAGTCAGTCAGTCTTCTCCATGCACATCGATCCAGCTGTCTAGACACCCCTCCATTCCCAAACTCCTCCACACATTGAATGGCTGGTAGGCGGATTGTGGAGGTTGGAGTCTGGGAAGGGTCTTTCCAGGAAAGTCCCGGCTGGCAGCTCTTGTCCCCACCACACTGCAAAGCAAAGGGGGTGGGAGGGGACGGAGCCGGCAGCCCCCGGAGCAGCCGCTGACCTGTGACGGTGTCGGTGGAGACGGGGCCGAGGCGCTTGCGGCCGGAGATGCCGTAGAGGTTGAACTTGTATCGGCGGGAGGGGGCCAGGTGGGCGACGGTGACCGTGCGGGACCCCCCATCCACGGGCAGCGCCTGGGGGTTGCCCTCCGCGTCCTTGTACTGGAGGAGGAAGGAGTCGAAGTCGCCGGCCTGGACGGTCCAGGAGAGCAGGGCGGAGTCGTGGGTGACGTTGGAGGCTGAGAGCTCCCCCAGGCTGGGCTGGGGGGCGGGTTCCTCCTCCCGCGGTGCCGTGGCTGGAACAGAGAGAGGGGGGTGAAGGGGGAAGCCAGGGTGGAGGGTGGCCCACTGGGACCTTAGGGGGCCTTGTTATTGCCAGCTAGAGGGGTTCAGCAGAGAGGATTGGTGTGGGGAGGGTGCAGGGTGCCCCAGAGACCAGCCCCAGGACAGTGACGGATCCTGCTGCTGGGAAGGAGAGCTGGGGAGAGACGGATGGACGGGGCATGTCTGCAAAGAGGATCCCACATTCCCATCTGGGTTCCTGTGGCCATCCCGCCTCCATGGAGGGGTCGGCCCAGAGCAACCGGCAGAAACCTCGGTGAGCGATGAGCTGAGACGGAATGAAGAACAAACGAGAGAGAAAGAGAAGGGGATGAACTAAAGCCTCCAACATCAGTGGAAAGATCCCCGCTGACACCCATCCATCCCCAGAAACTCCGTACCACCATCTGCATATGCTCCCCCATCCATCCATCCCCATCCAAATCCATCCACCTACCTATCCATCCATCCTCGTAGACATCCATCCATCTACCGATCTATCCATCCATCCCCACCAGTCTCCACAGAGAGCTGTACAGCTCTCCATTCATTCATTCATTCATCCGTGCACCTGTGACGAACTTGGGGATGTTTGTCGTGTTTTACATGAATAGCGTGTGCGTGCCTCAGTTTCCCTGTGTGCTGCATGGTTAACAAGGCGGTGGGAGGGGGTTGTTGTTGCCGAGGACCAGGTGTGACCTCGCCTAGCAGCCGGGACCCCCAGACAATGGCCTGGAGATGGGGAACCCCAACAACTGGTGACCAAGACGCCCACCCCAGCTTGGCCATCAGCCGGTTCTGGCCAGTGGGAGGACAGTGGGCTGCGGAGAGACCCCGGTGACCTGACCAGCCGGTTCCAGCCAGAGGGAACAAAGGACGGAGGAGAGAGGGCCCCAGCCTCCTGTTTACCTGGGATGGAGGACAGAGGACAAAGGACAGGGGAGGAGCTGTGGGGGCCAGTGATATCAGCTGCCCAGCTGGGAAGCAGGGGGGCTCTGGGCTGGAGAGGGGGAGCAGGCAGAGCCCCCCCAGATGCAGGGGAGACTGGGATGCGCTGGGCTGAGGCAGGCCAGGCCTGAGGCCGGAGAGTTTCCTGTGCTGGGTTCAGATGCTCAATAACCCCTCCTGTTTTACGCTGGCTGAGAGTTGCTCCGGTCTAGAGAACAGGGGGGCATCATCCCCTTTGGGGGGGGGGTGGAGGCCCAGGGGCCAGAGCGATGGGACTCCCTGAGGGGTCCCACAGCAGAGACAGGGGTGCTAAGGCTCAGAGAGGTGCGGTACCAGGAGGTGGAGGGGCTGGACCCCCGAGAGAGAGTGGACCCCCGAGAAGGGCTGTCTCACTGAAGGGGGTTCCCCCCACGGACCACACAGGGCCAAGAGTGGGCACGACCTGGGAGTCCGTGACACCAGCCCGTACACAGTGACGCATTCACTCCATCAGCCCCACACACATCGATCCCTCTGTCCATCCATCCACACTCCTCCACCCACTGAATGGCCGGGAGGAGGGTTGTGGAGGTTGGAGTCAGCGAAGCCTCTTCCCAGGAAGGTCCCAAACGCCAGCTCTTGTCCCCACCGCGCTGCAAAGCAAAGGGGGCAGGAGGGAACGGGGTTGGCACCCCGGGTCCAGCCGCTGACCTGTGACGGCGTCGGTGGAGACGGGGCCGAGGTGCTTGCGGCCGGAGATGCCGTACAGGTTGAACTTGTATCGGCGGGAGGGGGCCAGGTTGGTGACGGTGACCGTGCGGGATCCCCCGTCCACGGGCAGCGCCTGGGGTTTGCCCTCCGCGTCCTTGTACTGAAGGAGGAAGGAGTCGAAGGTCCCGGCTTGGACGGTCCAGGAGAGCAGGGCGGAGTCGTGGGTGACGTTGGAGGCCGAGAGCTCCCCCAGGCTGGGCTGGGGGGCGGGTTCCTCCTCCCGCGGCACCGTGGCTGGAACAGAGAGAGGGGGGTGAAGGGCATGGCCAGCAGGAGCACTTGCCGGGTCCTTGGGGAGCCGGTTATTGCCAGCCACAGGGGATCAGCAGAGAGAATTAGCAGGGGAGGGGGCAGGGAGCCCCAGGGACCGGCCCCAGGACACAGCGGATCCTGCTGCTGGGAAGGAGACCTGGGGACAGACAGACGCACGGGGCATGTCTCCAAAGAGAGTCCTGCATTCCAAGGTTCCCCGCGGCCATCCCGCCTCCGTGGAGGGGTCGGCCCAGAGCGACCGGCACAAAACTCGGTGAGAGCTGAGCTGAGATGGGAGGAGAGAGGGGGAAGGAAGAAGAAATGACAGCAAGAGAGAAGGGGGTGAACCAAAGCGTCCGTCAATGGAAAGATCCTCACGGACACTCATCCAGCCCAACTCAAACCTATAAAGCCATCGATCACCATATCATACACCCATCCAGCCTCGCATCTATCATCATACTCACCGTGTCCCATTGCTCACAATGCCACCTGGCCACACATCTACCCATGAATCCCCCAAAATACCCATCCACCCCCACACACATCCACCCACCCTACTGTCTGTATGTCCACCCTTCCATCCATCCCCACACAAATCCATCCACCCTACCGTCTATCCGTCCACCCCCATATATGTCCATTCCTCTATCCATTCATTACCATCGTCTCCATCCATCCATCCATCCATCCATCCCCATACAAATCAATCCGTTCAATTAACCTGCCCAAGACACATTGATCCAGCTGTCTGTCTATCCATCTATCCATCCATTCCCATCCACACTCCTCTCTCTACCCATTGAGTGGCCGGCAATCTGCTTATGGAGGCTGGAGGATTGGAAGTGTCTTCCTGGGAAGGTCCTGGCCCAGTGGTCAGCGTTTCTGACACTGCAAAGCAAAGGGGGTGGGAAAGGGGCTGGTACCCCGGGTCCAGCTGCTGACCTGTGACGGTGTCGGTGGAGACGGGGCCGAGGCGCTTGCGGCCAGAGATGCCGTAGAGGTTGAACTTGTATCGGCGGGAGGGGGCCAGGTTGGTGATGGTGACCCTGCGGGATGCCCCGTCGGTGGGCAGTGCCTGGGGTTTGCCCTCCGCGTCCTTGTACTGGAGGAGGAAAGAGTCAAAGGTCCCCTCCACGGTCCAGGAGAGCAGGGCGGAGTCGTGGGTGACGTCGGAGGCCGAGAGCTCCCCCAGGCTGGGTTGGGGGGCAGGTTCCTCCTCCCGCAGCGCCGCGGCTGGAAGAGAGGGAGGGGGGTGAAGGACGGCGGGCAGGGCAGCTTGCTAGGTCCTTGGTGGGGCCGGGTAATTCCTAGTCAAAGGGGATCTGTAGGGAGGATTGGTTGGGGGAGGGTGCAGGGAGCACCAGAGACCGGCCCCAGGACACAGCCGGATCCTCGTTCTGGGAAGGAGAGCTGGGGACAGATGGACGGGGCATATCTGGAAAGAGGATCCCACATTCCTGGGCTCCCCACGGCCATCCCGCCTCCATGGAGCGGTTAGCCCAGAGCAACCAGCAGAAACCTTGGTGACAGCTGAGCTGAGATGGGAGGAGAGAGGGGGAAGCAAGAACAAGTGAGAGAGAAAGAGAAGGGGGTGGATCAAAGCCACCAACACCAATGGAAACTCTCACTGACACCTATCCAGCCCCAGAAATGACCATACCATCTTCATACGCTCCCCCATCCATCCATCACCCATGGCTAGTCACATCCATCTATCCTGGCATCCATGACCTTACCCAGCATAGCCCTTGTAGCTGCCCCCTGCAGAAGGGTTACCCAGACACGCACACCTCTGCTGTGAATCCCCCAAAACACCCATCCAGTTCCGTAAACTCCATCCATCCCCATATGCATCCATTCATCTATCCATCCATTCCATCCCCATTCATCAATCCATCTCCATCCATCCATCTCCATATGCATCCATTCATCTCCTTATCCATCCCTCCCCATACGCAGCCATTCATCTATCCAGCTGCTCCATCCCTATCCATCCCCATCCACATCCATCCCCTCCATCCATTCATCTATCCATCAGCTCCATCCTCATCCAACCCCATCCACATCCATCCATCCATCCATCCATCCCCATCCATCCATCTCCTTATCCATCCATCCCCATCCACATCCCTTCATCTATCAATCCATGACCATCAATCCATCCATTCCCATCCTTACCAGTAGACATCCATCCATCTGCTCAGCCATCCATCCATCCATCCATCCCTCCCTCCCTCCCCATACACATTCATCCATCTATCCATTCACGACCTTCCCCATCCATCCATCCCCACTGATCCCTATAAACAGCCATCCATGTATCTTTTCATTCATTCATTCATTCATTCATTCATTCATTCATTCATTCAATCATCAACCCCATAGTCATCTATCTATTAATTCAGTCTGCTTCATACACACTGATCTATCTGTCTGTCTGTCAATCCACCCATTCACCTCCATCCACACTCCTCCACCCATTGAATGGCCGGTAGGCGGGTTGTGGAGGTTGGAGTCTGGGACGTGTCTTCCCAGGAAGGTCCCCACTGGCAGCTGCTGTCCCCACACACTGCAAAGCAAAGGGGGCAGGAGGGGAAGGGGGCGGCACCCCCAAAGCAGCCGCTGACCTGTGACGGCATCGGTGGAGACGGGGCCGAGGCGCTTGCGGCCAGAGATGCCGTAGAGGTTGAACTTGTATCGGCGGGAGGGGGCCAGGTTGGCGACGGTGACCGAGCGGGATCCCCCGTCCACGGGCAGCGCCTGGGGTTTGCCCTCCGCGTCCTTGTACTGGAGGAGGAAGGAGTCAAAGGTCCCCTCCTCCACGGTCCAGGAGATCAGGGCGGAGTCGTGGGTGACGTCGGAGGCAGAGAGCTCCCCCAGGCTGGGCTGGGGGGCAGGTTCCTCTTCCCGTGGTGCTGTGGTGGGAACAGAGAGAGGGGGGTGAAGGGTGTGGCCAGGGTCAGGGGGCGGCTCACTGGATCCTTGGGAAGCCAGGTTATTCCCAGTGAGAGGGGATCTGCAGAGACAATTAGTGAGGGGAGGGTGCAGGGAGCCCTAGGGCCCCTCCCCTGGACAGTGACGGATCCTGCTGCTGGGAAGGAGAGCTGGGGACAGACGGACGGGGCATGTCTGCAAAGAGGATCCCACATTCCTGAGTTTCCCGCAGTCATCCCGCCTCCATGGAGGGGTCGGCCCAGGGCAACCGGCGCAAACTTCGGTGAGAGCTGAGTTGAGACAGGAGGAGAGAAGGGGAAGGAAGAACAAATGAGAGAGAAAGAGAAGAGGGTGAACCAAAGCCTCCAACATCAATGGAAAAATCCCCATTGACACCCATGCGGACCTAGATACTCCTCCATCCTTCCATCCCCATACATACCCATCTACCCAGCCAGCCATTCCCTTCCCATCCATCCGTTCCCATGAAGGCCCAAGGTCCATCCATCCATTCACACACATCCTTCTATGCAGCCATTCGTCCCGCCATCCTTTCAAACACACCCATCCATCTATCTATGAATCATTTCTTCCATTCCTGGAGACGCCCCTCTATCCATCCATCCGCACACACCCCACTCTCTATCTGCTGAAGGGTCGGCAGCCAGGGTCGTAGATGCCTGAGGCTCACAAGTGTCTTCCTTAGAAGGTCCTGTCCCAGTGGCCGGCGCCCCGACCCTGGAAAGCAAAGGGGGCGGGAGGGAAGGAGCCGGCGCCCCCGGAGCAGCCGCTGACCTGTGACGGTGTCGGTGGAGACGGGGCCGAGGCGCTTGCGACCGGAGACGCCGTAGAGGTTGAACTTGTATCGGCGGGAGAGGGCCAGGTTGGCGACGGTGACCGAGCGGGATCCCCCGTCCACGGGCAGCGCCTGGGGTTTGCCCTCCGCGTCCTTGTACTGGAGGAGGAAGGAGTCGAAGGTCCCCTCCACGGTCCAGGAGAGCAGGGCAGAGTCGTGGGTGACGTTGGAGGCTGAGAGCTCCCCCAGGCTGGGCTGGAGGGCGGGTTCCTCCTCCCGTGGCCCCGCAGCTGGAACAAAGTTGGGTGCGGATTCGATGAACGATTCCTTGGGGACTCGCCGCAGAGGGGAAATAGGGGGCAGAAGCATCAGGGAGAGCTGGGTGATGGGGTCGGGGGGCACCGGGACTGATGGGAACAGCCTGTGGATGCAAAGCATTGGGGAAGACCCCCATCCCGTCCCACCCAGACGTCCTGCGGGCTGGTCTGAGGTGCTCTGGGCTGACACATCTCCTAGCGCGTGAACCCAAAGGGCCCCCAGCCCCCACGGTCAGAGAGCTCAGGCTGTTCAGCCCCTTGGAGAGACGACTGAGGGTTGCCTCAAATTGTGACCCCTCGGGGAGAAAAGCCGCGACAACCCCCCAGGCTCCGCCAGGCTCTGTAACCCAGCAGAGACGCGCAGAACATGACCCAGGGGCTGGACGCAAACGCAGACGAACCCCACTCAGAAATTGGGCCCACGCTCCCCAGTGTGGGGAATTGCTCTCCCCTGGGAAGCCATGTCCTCTCCACCTCCGCACAGCTGCAGACCCAACCCGGCTGCCTCGCTGGGACACGCGTTAGCCAAGCCCCAGTGTCTGGGCTCAGTACGGAGGGAACTGGGGGACATTCTCCGGCCTGTGGTGTACAAGGGTCAGACGGGACAATCAGCCCGGTCCCTTCTGGCCTTATCATCCAGTAACCCTGCCTGGAACCTGGCAGGTGCAGACCGGTTGCAGGAGGGAATGGTGTGGCGGGGATGCCGGGACATCAGTCTGCAAGCACAGGGCTGGGACGTTTAGCCGTGAGCTGCCTGAATAAAGAGCCAGCTGAGGTTAGTAACCCTCTTGTGACACCCTGTACCCCATGTTCACACCTTTATACAGTTACGATATATTTTGTACAAAGGATGCCTTGTGAGATATCATTTGAAAACTCATAATCTGCTGGACATCATTGTCCTGTTAAGCTGTGTATAACAGCACTGTGTGTAAAGCTATGCATGATTGTTATTGAAACATGTTGCAGTTCTGGGTAATGCCAACAAACCCATTTTTCAGAGCCAAAGACACACTGGCAACCCCAGACAGGCATCAACACAGTCAAGGGGGCTGTCACTTACTTAATCGGACATTCTCCAGCAAGGGGAGAGGTGTAAAAAAGAAATTTACAATTCAAATGAAGGATAGTTTGGAGCTCACATAGGTAATGGAACTGCCGGCCCCCATGACCCAGCAAAGATCTTTCCAGCACAAAGGACGGGCACATAAGAAGGGAGGGAAATGTCCCTAGCCTCTCCACCTTACAGCTCTCTGCTCATCACATCAACGCACACCTGAAGCACACTGAACAAAGGGGACTGGTCCCAGTCTGAAAGGGAATTCTACCTGTGAACTGGCTGCGGCATCTGGTGTGGCGAGAAAACCAGTTACTTCAAATCCTATTGAGCTTGGCAACGTTGAGGAATTAGCTTGCGTATTTATTTCTTTATTTCTTTTGTAACCAGTTCTGACTCTTATGCGCTACCCTTTCTAATCACCTGAAATCTAGTTAATAAACTTGTTTTATTGTTTTGTCTAAACCAGCGTGTTTGCCTGAAGTGTTTGGGAAACTCCCTACCCAGGTCAATGGGGCTGGTGCAACGACGGATGATGGCTGAGCTTGTACCGCCCCGTGGATTATAGAATGGCACGAGACGCACATTCTGGGGGGCAAGGCTGGGATGGAGGGACACGCGGGTGTCACCCTGTATCTATTCACGGGTGGCTGGGCACAGCAGTCTTGCATTCAGCTGGGAGTGACTTTACACGCTAGTGGTTGTTCACTGCAAAGCAGTGTAAAAGGCAGCCCAGGCTGGTGGCTGAAGGGAATCCAGGGGTCCAGGCTGCACCCTGAGGAACGTCACACATGGTGATTACCTGGCTCGCCACTCAGGGAGCACACACCTCGCCATATTCCCGGAAAGAAAGGGGGTGACCCAAAGCCACTAACACCAGTAGAAAGATCCCCACTGACACCTATCCATCCCCACACACTCCTCCATCCACCCCTCCCAACATCCCCCCATCCCCACACACACCCATCCGTCCATCCCTGGGGACACCTGTAGATCCTTCCCCATACACATCCAACGCAAACCAACCCAACTCTGCATCCATCCTTCCCATACATATTAACTGGCATCTCTATCCATCCACCCGACCCCCCATTCTTCCCCCCACAACCCCCTCTCTATCCGTCCACCCGCCCCCCTATTCTTCCCCCCACGACCCCCTCTCCATCCATGGATGGCTAATAACTGGGTCATGGAGGTGGAGTCTGGAAAGTATCTTCCTAGGAAGGTCCTGGCCCAGTGGACGGCGTCCCTGACACTGCAAAGCAAAGGGGGTGGGAGGGGACGGAGCCGGCAGCCCCGTGAGCAGCCGCTGACCTGTGACGGCGTCGGTGGAGACGGGGCCGAGGCGCTTGCGGCCGGAGATGCCGTAGAGGTTGAACTTGTATCGGCGGGAGGGGGCCAGGTTGGCGACAGTGACCGAGCGGGATCCCCCGTCCACGGGCAGCGCCTGGGGGTTGCCCTCCGCGTCCTTGTACTGGAGGAGGAAGGAGTCGAAGGTCCCCTCCTCCACGGTCCAGGAGAGCAGGGCGGAGTCGTGGGTGACGTCGGAGGCCGAGAGCTCCCCCAGGCTGGGCTGGGGGGCGGGTTCCTCCTCCCACGGCGCCGCGGCTGGAACAGAGAGAGGGGGGTGAAGGGTGCGGCCAGGGTAGGGGGCAGCTCGCTGGGTCCTTGGGGTGCTGGGTTATTCCAAGCAAGATGGGACCTGAAGAGAGGATTAGCGGTGGGAGATTTCAGGGAGCCCCGCGACTGGCCCCAGGACACAGCTGGATCCTGCTTCCAGGAAGGAGAGCTGGGGACACACAGACAGACAGACAGATGTGGCATGTCTGCAAGGAGGATCCCACATTCCCAGGTTCCCCAAGGCCATCCCGCTTCCCGCGAGGGGTGGGCCCAGAGCGACCGGCACAAACCTCAGTGACAGCTGAGCTGAGATGGGAGGAGAGAGGGGGAAGGAAGAAGAAATGAGAGAGAAAGAGAAGGGGGTGAACCAAAACCACCAACGTCAATGGAAAGATCCCCAGTCACACCTATCCAGCCCCAGACACTCCTCCCTCCATGCATCCATCCTCATATACAACCATTCATCTATCTGTCCATCCGTGACCATCCCCATCTATACCCATAGACAGCCATTCATCTACCTATCCATCCATCCATTCATCCATCCAGCTATTCATCCATCCATCCATCTACATTAATCCTCATAGACAGCCATCCAGCCCCCGACGTGCCTCTATCCATCTCTCCACCCTCATACACACTAATTTATCTATTTATCCATCCATCACCTTCACCATCCAACACCATCTATACCCTTAGAAAACCATCGTTCCATCTACCTATCCATCCATCCCCATCCTCATCCATCCATCTCCATCCATCCCCATCCATCCATCCTCACCCATCCCCACACACAGTCATCCATCTATTCATTTATCCATGCATCCCATACACATCGATCCATAAATTCAGTCTGCTCCATGCACTTTGATCCATCTGTCTGTCTATCCACCCATCTATCCCCATCCAAACTCCTCCACCCATTGAATGGCCGGTAGACGAGTTGTGGAGGTTGGAGTCTGGGAAGCATCTTCTCAGGAAGGTCCCAAATGGCAGCTCTTGTCCCCACCATGCTGCAAAGCAAAGGGGGCCGGAGAGGATGGAGCCGGCGCCCCCAGAGCAGCCGCTGACCTGTGACGGTGTCGGTGGAGACGGGGCCGAGGCGCTTGCGGCCGGAGATGCCGTAGAGGTTGAACTTGTAACGGCGGGAGGGGGCCAGGTTGGCAACAGTGACCGTGCGAGATTCTCCATCCACGGGCAGTGCCTGGGGTTTGCCCTCCGCGTCCTTGTACTGGAGGAGGAAGGAGTCGAAGGTCCCCTCCTCCACGGTCCAGGAGAGCAGGGCGGAGTCATGGGTGATGTCGGAGGCCGAGAGCTCCCCCAGGCTGGGCTGGGGGGCGGGTTCCTCCTCCCGCGGTGCCACGTCTGGAACAGAGAGAGGGGGGTGAAGGGCGGTGGGGAGGGCAGCTCGCTAAGTCCTTGGTGGGGCCGGGTAATTCCTAGCCAAAGGGGATCTGTAGAGAGGATTAGCGGGGGGAGGGTGCAGGGAGCACCAGAGACCGGCCCCAGGACACAGCCGGATCTTCCTGTTGGGAAGGAGAGCTGGGGACAGACAGACGGGGCATGTCTGCAAAGAGGATCCCACTTTCCCCGCAGCCATCACACCTCTGTGGAGGGGTTGGCCCAGAGTGACCAGCACAAACCATGGGCAGAGCTGAGCTCAGATGGGAGGAGAGGGGGGAAGGAAGAACAAATGAGGGAGAAAGAGAAGGGGGTGAACCAAAGTCACCAACATCAATGGAAAGATCCCGATTGACACCCATCCAGCCCCATACACACGCCTCCATCCCTCCAACTTCATATGCACCCATTCATCTATCTGTCCATCCATGACCATCCCCTCCATCCCCATCTATGCCCCTAGACAGCCACCCATCTACACATCCATCCATTCACCCATCTCCACCAATCCCCATAGACAGGCATCCGGCTCCAGACACTTCTCCATCCAGCCCTGCATCTTCATACACACCCATTCATCTATTTATCCATCCATACCATCCCCATCCAACACCATCCATACCCTTAGACAGCCCTCAATTGATCTATCTATCCATGCATCCATCCCCACCCACAGCCATCCATCTGTCTATTCACTCACTGATCCATGCACCCCACAGACATCGATCCATTCAGTCAGTCTGCTCCAAACACATCGATCCAGCTGCCTGTCTGTCTATCCACCAAACCATATGCTTCCATCTGTTGAGTGGCCAGTCGATGGGACGTGGAGGTGGGAGTCTAGGTCGTGTCTTCCCAGGAAGGTCCCTGCTGGCAGCTGTTGTCCCCACCACACTGCAAAGCAAAGGGGGCGGGAGGGGACGGAGCCGGCGCCCCGGGTCCAGCCGCTGACCTGTGACGGCGTCGGTGGAGATGGGGCCGAGGCGCTTGCGGCCGGAGATGCCGTAGAGGTTGAACTTGTATCGGCGGGAGGGGGCCAGGTTGGTGACGGTGACCGTGCGGGATCCCCCATCCACGGGCAGCGCCTGAGGTTTGCCCTTCACGTCCTTGTACTGAAGGAGGAAGGAGTCGAAGTCCCCAGCCTGGACGGTCCAGGAGAGCAGGATGGAGTCGTGGGTGACGTCGGAGGCCGAGAGCTCCCCCAGGCTGGGCTGGGGGGCGGGTTCCTTCTCCCGCGGTGCCGCGGCTGGAACAGAGAGGGGGGGGTGAAGGATGTGGCTGGGGTGCAGGGTGGTTTGCCAGGTCCTTGGGGGCGGCGATATTCCTGGGCAGAGGGGATCTGGAGAGAGGATTAGCAGAGGGAGGGTGCAGGGAGCCCCAGGTATCGGCCCCAGGACACAGCCAGACCCTGCTGCTGGGAAGGAGAGCTGGGGACAGACAGACGGACGGGGCAAATCTGCAAAGAGGATCCCACATTTCCACATTCTCCGCGGCCATCCCGCCTCCATGGAGGGGTTGGCCCAGAGTGACCGGCACAAACCATGGGCAGAGCTGAGCTGAGACGGGAGGAGAGAGGGGGAAGGAAGAACAAACGAGAGAGAAAGAGAAGGGGGTGAACCAAAGCCTCCAGCATCAATGGGAAGATCCCCATTGATACCCATCCATCCCCAACCACTCCTCGAAACATCCCTCCATCCTCATACACACGCATTCATTTATTTATTTATTCATTCATCCCCGTCCCCATCCCACATCATCCATACCCTTAGACAGCCATCCATCTACCTATCTATTGTGATACGGGGGGGCCAGGGAGCAGTGGGGGAGTGGTAGAGGGGAGATATATAAGCCCTAGGCTAATTGAGGCCTGGTTCCCTGTAGACAAGGGAGGGTGGCTACAGGTTAATTGGAGCACCTGAGGTCAATTAAACCCTGTCAGGAACCTAATAAAACCCCCTGCTTCAGGCAGTCAGAGGAGGAGGAGGAAGGAGAGAGGACTGGAGCTTGGAGGAGCGTTGAGAGATTTGGAAGACCTGAGAACTGAAGTAAGGGAGACCCTGCCCCAGCAGGACAGGGAGACTCCCTTCCCCCCGGCGTCTAAGGGCCGAGGGTAACCCCACCTAAGGGGGATGAGGGTAAGAAACCCGCAAGGGCTGAGAGGGGCTGGGGCTGGGGCTTAGAGTGAGGAGCAAAACAGATCCCTCCCCCGTTTCCCTCCTCTACCGCCAGAGCAGGGGCAAGGGGTGACATCTTAGCCCCTCCCCAAGAAAAGCGCAGAACCCACCATATAAACATCAGCCATCTTGCCACACTATCCATCCATCCATCCATCCCCATAGACAGCCATCCATCGATCCATACAATCATTGATCCAGTCACCCCATACATATTGATCCATTCGTTCAGTCTGCTCCATGGACATCAATCCGTCTGTCTATCCACTCAGCCATCCCCATCCAAAGTCCTCTATCTGTTGAATGGCTGGTAGACGGGTTGTGGAGGTTGGAGACTTGGAAGCATCTTCCCAGGAGGTCCTGGCTGGCAGCAAAGCAAAGGGGGCGGGTGGGGAAGGGGCCGGCAGCCCCGGGAGCAGCCACTGACCTGTGACGGCGTCGGTGGAGACGGGGCCGAGGCGCTTGCGGCCGGAGATGCCGTAGAGGTTGAACTTGTATCGGCGGGAGGGGGCCAGGTTGGTGACGGTGACCCTGCGGGATGCCCCGCCCACGGGCAGCGCCTGGGGGTTGCCCTCCGCGTCCTTGTACTGGAGGAGGAAGGAGTCGAAGGTCCCCTCCTCCACGGTCCAGGAGAGCGGGATGGAGTCATGGGTGACATCGGAGGCCGAGAGCTCCCCCAGGCTGGGCTGGGGGGCGGGTTCCTCCTCCCGCGGTGCTGCGGCTGGAACAGAGAGAGGGGGGTGAAGGGTGCAGCCGGGATATGTGGTGGCTCTCTGTGTCCTTGGGGGGCTGCTTTATTCCAAACGAGAGGGGACCGGTGGATAGGATTAGCGGACAGAGGGTGCAGGGAGCCCCAGGGACCAGCCCCAGGACACAGCTGGATCCTGCTTCCGGGAAGGAGAGCTGGGGACAGACAGATGAGCGGGGCATGTATGCAAGGAGGATCCCACATTCCCACCTGGGTTCCTGGGGCCATCCCGCCTCCATGGAGGGGTCGGCCCAGAGTGACCAGCACAAACCATGGTAAGAGCTGAGCTGAGAGGGGAGGAGAGAGAGGGAAGGAAGAACAAATGACAGAGAAAGAGAAGGGGGTGAACCAAAGCCACCACCATCAGTGGAAAGATCCCCATTTACTCCCATCCAGCCCCAGAAACGCCCATACCCGTCTAGCCCCAACCACTTCTCCAAACATCCCTCCGTCCTCATACACACCCATTCATCTATCTGTCCAGCCGTGACCATCCCCTTCATCCCCATCCATGCCCACAGACAGCCACCCGTCTACACATCCATCCATTCATCCACCTACCCATCCATCCATTCATCTCTATCCATCCCCACCAATCCCCATAGACATCCATTCATCCATCTATCCATCCATGACCATCCCCTCCATCCGTCCATTCATCCCTCCATCTCCCCATAGACAGCCATCCATCTATCTATTCACTCATTGATCCATGCACCCCAAGCACATGGCTCCAGTCAGTCAGTCTGCTCCATGCACATCAATCCAGCTGTCTAGCCACCCCTCCATTCCCATCCAAACTCCTCCACCCATTGAATGGCCGGTAGACGGGTTGCGGAGGTTGGAGTCTTGGAAGCATCTTCCCAGGAAGGTCCCGGCTGGCAGCAAAGCAAAGGGGGCAGCAAAGCAAAGGGGGCGGGAGGGGACAGAGCCAGCGCCCCGGGTCCAGCCGCTGACCTGTGACGGCGTCGGTGGAGACGGGGCCGAGGCGCTTGTGGCCGGAGATGCCGTAGAGGTTGAACTTGTATCGGCGGGAGGGGGCCAGGTTGGCGACGGTGACCGTGCGGGATCCCCCGTCCACGGGCAGCGCCTGAGGTTTGCCCTTCGCGTCCTTGTACTGGAGGAGGAAGGAGTCGAAGTCCCCGGACTGGACGGTCCAGGAGAGCAGGGTGGAGTTGTGGGTGACGTCGGAGGCCGAGAGCTCCCCCAGGCTGGGCTGGGGGGCGGGTTCCTCCTCCCGTGGCGCCGCGGCTGGAACAGAGAGAGGGGGGTGAAGGGTGCGGCTGGGGTAGAGGGAGGCTCACTGAGTCCTTGGGGGCCAGGTAATTCCTAGGCAGAGGGGATCGGCAGAGAGGATTAGCGGAGGGAGGGGGCAGGGAGCCCCACAGACCAGCCCCAGGACACAGTCGGATCCTGCTGCTGGGAAGGAGAGCTGGGGACAGGCAGATGGACAGGGCATCTCTGCAAAGAGGATCCCACATCTCTGGGTTCCCCGCAGCCATCCCTCCCCATGGAGGGGTCGGCCCAGAGTGACCGGCACAAACCACGGGCAGAGCTGAGCTGAGATGGGAGGAGAGAGGGGGAAGGAAGAACAAGTGAGTGAGAGAGAGAAGGGGGTGAACCAAAGCCTCCAATGTCAATGGAAAGATCCCCATTGACACCCATCCAGCCATATACACATGCCTCAATCCCCATCCATTTTCATTCATATCCATCCATCTCCATAAATACCCAGTGTCTACCCATCCCTTTCCACATGTCCTCCTACCAGCTATTCATCCCCCGCACACCCATCCTTCCATCTTGTCAAACATATCCATCCTTCGACCCATCCATCATTCCCTTCGTTCTCTGATACAGCCCTCCATGCATCCACACCCCCCCTCCATCCATCCATCCATCCATCCATCCCCCAATACAGCCGTCCATCCATCCACACCCCCATCCATCCACACACCCCCTCCACATGCCTCCTCCATCCATCCATCTGCACACCCCCTCCATCCATCTATCATTCCGTCAATTCTCTGATACCCCCCCTCCATCCATCCATCCATCCCCCAATATAGCTGTCCATCCATCCCCCAATATAGCCCTCCAACCATCCATCCACCCCCTCTATCCATCTATCCACACACCCCCTCTATCCATCCATCCATCCACCCCCCACACTCTCATCTGTTGAATGATCAGTAGCCCAGTCTTGGACATCTGAGGCTTAGAAGTGTCTTCCTGAGATGGCCCTGGAGCACTGGCTAATGTCCCCACCGCACTGCAAAGCAAAGCAGGATACAAGGAGAAGGAGCCGGCGCCCCGGGAGCAGCCGCTGACCTGTGACGGCGTCGGTGGAGACGGGGCCAAGGCGCTTGCGGCCGGAGATGCCGTAGAGGTTGAACTTGTATCGGCGGGAGGGGGCCAGGTTGGCAACAGTGACCGTGCGGGATCCCCCATCCACGGGCAGCGCCTGGGGGTTGCCCTCCATGTCCTTGTACTGCAGGACGAAGGAGTCGAAGGTCCCGGCCTGGACGGTCCAGGAGAGCAGGGCAGAGTCGTGGGTGACGTTGGAGGCCGAGAGCTCCCCCAGGCTGGGCTGGGGGGCGGGTTCCTCCTCCCGCGGTGCCGCGGCTGGAACAGAGAGAGGGGGGTGAAGGGGGCAGATCACTGTCTGGGATAAAAGGCAACAATTGGAGGGAAGAGAAAGCAGAAGAGTGGAGAAAAAAAATAGACTCAAAACCGACCAAAAGAAAAAATGAATGAGGAAGGAGGGGAAACGTTCGAGGAAACGGAAGAGAGAAAAGGGGGGAAGCAGCAAAGGAAGAAAGAGGAAGAAAAGTAGAGGAAAGAATCCAAGGGAAGTGGGGAGACAGCGCGAGAGAGATCGGGAAGGGGAGAATGAAAGCATGAAAGGGAGGAAACAGAAGAATGATGGGGAAGGAACGTTGACTAAACTGCGTAGAGGAAGGAAAGGAGAGAACTGGATGGCGCAGACGGACAGAGAGTGAAAGTGGAGGAGAAAGAGAAATGAGGAGTAGATCGATCATGGAAAGGGGAGAGAAGGGGAGGATCTGTGGACTCACAGATGACAGACAAAGAGAGAAAGAAGGGGGAGGCAGAAAGAAAGGCACAGAGCAGCCGGAGGGTAGAAGCAGGAGAGTGAAGGAGATAAAAGAAGGGCATTGGATGGACAGAAGGAGGAAGAAAGAGCCGGTTGCCTGGCATTGGGAGAAGCTGAAGGCAGAAAGAGAGAGAAGGTGGAAGGAGGCAGAGAACTAGGCACAGGAGATAGATGGAGCGTGGGAGGAGGAGGAGGACGCAGCCCCGGGACCCTGGGGATGGGCTGGCGGCCGGGTGGCTCTCAGCACAGACAGACACATGGTGCACGCCCGTGCTGTGAGCAAGGACAAGGGCACAAGCGGCTCCGGAGAGAGACGTGACGCTCGAGGAGCCAGAGAGGCCGAGGAGACCTAGGCACCTGGGCGCAGCCGCTGACCTGTGACGGCGTTGGTGGAGACGGGGCCGAGGCGCTTGCGGCCGGAGATGCCGTAGAGGTTGAACTTGTATCTGCGGGAGGGGGCCAGGTCATGGAGGTGGAGGGAGCGCAGGGCACCGTCCACGGGCAGCGCCCGGGGGTTGCCCTCTGTGTCCCGGTACTGGAGGATGAAGGAGTCGAAGGTCCCCACCTCCACGGTCCAGGAGAGGTCAAGAGAGTTGTGGGCTGCGTTGGCCACCGAGAGCTCCCCCAGGCGGAGCTGCATCCCGACTCCCTCCTCCCGCGGCGCCATGGCTGGAAGAGAGATTGGGGGGTGAGGGGCATGGCCACTCGCTGAGTCCAAGCGGGGACAATGAACCAGAGAGAGCAGGGCCAGGGCATGCTGGGGCTCATGCCCCGTTACCCAGGGACTCTGCAGGGAGTGAAAAGTTAAGCGGGGAGGTCGAAAGGGAGCAAAAAGGAGAGATGGGACCTCGAGAGGGGGCCTGGGTGACCCTGAGTGTATCCTGAATGGGAGAGATGGATGGATGGATGGATGCTGGGGTTGGATGGAGGTGTGGCTACAAGTTAGCGATAGATGGATGCTGGGGATGGACGGATGGATGGATGCAGGTGAGGGTACAAGTTGGAGATGGATGGATGGATGCTGGGGATGGATGGAGGTGTGGGTACATGTTGGGGATGGATAGATGGATGGATGCTGGGGATGGATGGATGGAGGTGTGGCCACATGCTGGAGATGGACGGAGGAGTACACAGTCACGTGTAGGCCCCATAAAGAGGTCCATAGACAGTCCAAGGAAGGGGGACTGGGGCAGACTCAGACAAGCGGGACAGAGGAACATGGGCTGGAAGCAGCATCTTGGTCCCCCAAGCTCCTGTGCAATGGAGAGAGACCACGAAGAGAAGATGGAAGAGAAGAACGTCTTTGCGATGGCCAGCACCATTACTGTGCTGCAGGGCAAAGCGGGGTACGAGGGGAAGGGGCTCGGCACCCCCGGGGGCAGCCGCTGACCTGTGACGGCGTCGGTGGAGACGGGGCCGAGGCGCTTATGGCCGGAGATGCCGTAGAGGTTGAACTTGTATCGGCGGGAGGGGGCCAGGTTGGCGACAGTGACCGTGCGGGATCCCCCGTCCACGGGCAGCGCCTGGAGTTTGCCCTCTGCGTCCTTGTACTGGAGGAGGAAGGAGTCGAAGTCGCCGGCCTGGACGGTCCAGGAGAGCAGGGCGGAGTCGTGGGTGACGTTGGAGGCCGAGAGCTCCCCCAGGCTGGGCTGGGGGGCGGGTTCCTCCTCCCGCGGCACCGCGGCTGGAACAGAGAGAGGGGGGTGAAGAGCGCAGCCGGGGTGGGCGTGGCTCACCGGATCCTTCAGGGTCTGGGTTATTCCTAGGCCAAGGGGATCTGCAGAGAGAATTAGCAGGGGGAGGGTGCAGGGATCCCAAGGGACAAGTCCCAGGACACAGACGGATCCTGCTTCTGGGAAGTAGAATTGCAGACAGGTGGATGGTGAAAGTCTATAAAGAGGATCCCACATTCCCGAGTTCACCGCGGCGATCCCACCCCATGGAGGGGTCGGCCCAGAGCGACCGGCACAAACCTCGGTGAGAGCTGAGCTCAGACGGGAGGAGAGAGGGGGAAGGAAGAACAAATGAGAGAGAAAGAGAAGGGGGTGAACCAAACCCACCAACATCACTGTAAAGATCCCCATTGACACCCATCCACCCCCAGAAACTCCTCCATCCCCATACACATCCATCCATCACCATACCATCCGTCCGTCTACCCGTCCATCCATGCATTCATCACCACAACCATCCGGGCCTTGTTTCTGACAACGGCAGCTGGTCACAGAGTCACACGTATACAACTACCGGTGAATCCCCCAAAACACCCATCCTTCCCCACACACATCCCCATACACCTCCGCCCACCCTTCCCCGTCCCTCCATCTGTCCCCATACACCTCCACCCACCCTTCCCCGTCCCTCCATCCGTCCCCATACACCTCCGCCCACCCTTCCTCCGTCCCTCCATCTGTCCCCATACACCTCCGCCCACCCTTCCCCCATCCCTCCATCTGTCCCCATACACCTCCGCCCACCCTTCCCCGTCCCTCCATCCGTCCCCATACACCTCCGCCCACCCTTCCTCCGTCCCTCCATCTGTCCCCATACACCTCCGCCCACCCTTCCCCCATCCCTCCATCTGTCCCCATACACCTCCGCCCACCCTTCCCCATCCCTCCATCCGTCCCCATACACCTCCGCCCACCCTTCCTCCGTCCCTCCATCTGTCCCCATACACCTCCGCCCACCCTTCCCCCATCCCTCCATCTGTCCCCATACACCTCCGTCCACCCTTCCCCCGCCCCTCCATCCGTCCCCATACACCTCCGCCCACCCTTCCCCGTCCCTCCATCCGTCCCTATACACCTCCGCCCACCCTTCCCCCGTCCCCATGCACATCCTCACCCTTCCCCGTCCCTCCATCCGTCCCCATACACCTCCACCCACCCTTCCCCGTCCCTCCATCTGTCCCCATACACCTCCGCCCACCCTTCCCCGTCCCTCCATCCGTCCCCATACACCTCCGCCCACCCTTCCTCCGTCCCCATGCACCTCCTCACCCTTCCCCATCCCTCCATCCATCCCCATACACCTCCACCCACCCTTCCCCCGTCCCTCCATCCGTCCCCATACACCTCCGCCCACCCTTCCCCCGTCCCTCCATCCGTCCCCATACACCTCCGCCCACCCTTCCCCGTCCCTCCATCTGTCCCCATACACCTCCGCCCACCCTTCCCCCGTCCCTCCATCCGTCCCTATACACCTCCGCCCACCCTTCCCCCGTCCCCATGCACATCCTCACCCTTCCCCGTCCCTCCATCTGTCCCCATACACCTCCGCCCACCCTTCCCCCATCCCTCCATCCGTCCCCATACACCTCCGCCCACCCTTCCCTGTCCCTCCATCCGTCCCCATACACCTCCGCCCACCCTTCCCCCAGTCCCCATACACCTCCTCACCCTTCCCCCCGTCCATTCTAATTCACATCTGCCTTCCCACCTATCCTTCCGTCCGTCCATCCTTTCATCTCCATAAATATCCAATCCTCTATCTATTCATACATCTTCATCCACCCCTATAGACAGTCATCCATCTACCTATTCATTCAGCGATCCATCCCCATACACATCTATCCATTCACTCAACCTGCCCCATGCACATCCACACCCCCACCCACCCAGCCACCCGTCTATCCATCCATCCATCCATCCATCCACCCACCCACACTCTCTCTGGCCGGCAATCTGCTTGTTAAAGCTGGAAGATTGAAGGCATCTTCCTTGGAAGGTCCCGGCCCAGGGGTCAGTGCCTCTGACACTGGAAAGCAAAGGGGGCAGGAGGGGAAGGGGCCGGTGCCCTGGGAGCAGCCGCTGACCTGTGACAGCGTCGGTGGAGACGGGGCCGAGGCGCTTGTGGCCGGAGATGCCGTAGAGGTTGAACTTGTATCGGCGGGAGGGGGCCAGGTTGGCGACGGTAACCGTGCGGGATCCCCCGTCCACGGGCAGCGCCTGGGGGTTGCCCTCTGCGTCCTTGTACTGGAGGAGGAAGGAGTCAAAGTCCCCGGACTGGACAGTCCAGGAGAGCAGGGCAGAGTCGTGGGTGACGTTGGAGGCCGAGAGCTCCCCCAGGCTGGGCTGGGGGGCGGGTTCTTCCTCTCGCAGTGCTGGGGCTGGAATAGAGAGAGGGGGGTGAAGGGTGCAGCCAGGGTGGGGGAGGCTCACTGGGTCCTTGAGGCCCGGATTATTCCTAACCAGAGGGGACCTGAGGAGAGGAATTATTGTGGGGAGGGCGAAGGGAGTCCCAGGGACTAGCCCTAGGACACAACTGGATCCTGCTGCTGGGCAGGAGAGCTGGGGAGAGACCGACAGATGGGGCATGTCTGCAAAGAGGATCCCACATTCCCCGTGGCCACCCCGTCTCCGTGGAGGGGTTGGCCCAGAGCAACCGGCACAAACCTCGGTGAGGGAAGGAAGAAGAAATGAGAGAGAAAGAGAAGGGGTTGAACCAATGCCACCACCGTCAATGGAAAGATCCCCACTGACACCCATTCATTGCCAAACCCACCCCTCCATCCATCACTCCCAATATACACCCATCTATCCATCCCTGTACACACCCATACACTCCATCCATCCCTCCCCTCATCCATCCACCCACCCCCATACACACCCATCCGTTAGTCGATCACCAAACCATCTGTCTGTCCAACCATCCATCCATCACTATACATAACAGCCTTTTGGCTCCCAGTACTAACTGGCAGAAGGGTTACACGTACACACACGTCTACCTATGCATCCCCATAAATAGCCCTCCATCCCTATGCACATCCGTCTACCCACCCATCTGTCTATCCATCCCCATCCACAGCCATTCCTCCATCTATCCATCCATGGCCACCAATTCCATCCTTCCATCCATCCCCATACACATCTATCCATTCACTCAACCTGCCCCGTGCACATCGATCCACCAGTTTATCCCTCCATCCCTCCATCCATCCCTCCCTCCCTCCATCCATCCATCCGTGCCTATCAATTCTCTTCTCTCCAGACCTTGAATGGCTGGTAGTCTGGTGGTGGAGGCTGGAGGCTTGGAAGCATCTTTTTGGGAAGTTCTTAGCCTGGGGGCCAGCATTACCACCACGCTGCAAAGCAAAGGGGGCGGGAGGGGATGGAGCCGGCACCCCCGGGAGCAGCCGCTGACCTGTGACGGCGTCGGTGGAGACGGGGCCGAGGCGCTTGCGGCCGGAGATGCCGTAGAGGTTGAACTTGTGTCTGCGGGAGGGGGCCAGGTTGGCGACGGTGACCGTGCGGGATCCCCCGTCCACGGGCAGCGCCTGGGGTTTGCCCTCCGAGTCCTTGTACTGGAGGAGGAAGGAGTCGAAGGTCCCCTCCTCCACGGTCCAGGAGAGCAGGATGGAGTTGTGGGTGACGTCAGAGGCCGAGAGCTCCCCCAGGCTGGGCTGGGGGGCGGGTTCCTCCTCCCCTGTCACGGCTGGAACAGAGAGAGGAGGGAGAAGGTCACAGCCAGGGTTGGGGGCGGCTCACTGGGTCCTTGGGGGCCCAAGTTATTCCAAGCGAGATGGGACCTCCAGAGACAATTAGTGAGGGGAGGGTGCAGGGAGCCCCAGGGACTGTTCCCAGGACAGAGCCGGATCCTGCTGCTGGGAAGCAGAGCTGGGGACAGACAGACAGATGGTGCATGTCTGCAAAGAGGATCCCACATTCCTGGGTTCCCCGCAACCACTCCACTTCCGTGGAGGGGTCGGGTGAGAGCGACCGGCACAAACCACGGTGAGAGCTGAGCGGAGATGGGAGGAGAGAGAGGGAAAGAAGAACAAATGAGAGAGAAAGGGAAGGGAGTGAACCAAGGCCACCAATGTCAATAGAGATCCCCATTGACACCCATCCAGCCCCAGATACACACATCAGTCCATCCATCCCAGAACACTTCTTCTTCCATCCCTCTGCACGTACACCTATCCATCCATCCCTCCATCCCCGTACACAGCTCCATACCCATCTATCACCAAACCCTCCCTCTCTCCATCCATCCATCCCTCCATCCCCGTACGCAGCTCCATACCCATCTATCACCAAACCCTCCCTCTCTCCATCCATCCATCCCTCCATCCCCGTACGCAGCTCCATACCCATCTATCACCAAACCCTCCCTCTCTCCATCCAACCATCCCTCCATCCCCGTACACAGCTACATACCCATCTATCACCAAACCCTCCCTCTCTCCATCCAACCATCCCTCCATCCCCGTACGCAGCCATATACCCATCTATCACCAAACCCTCCCTCTCTCCATCCATCCATCCCTCCATCCCCGTACGCAGCTCCATACCCATCTATCACCAAACCCTCCCTCTGTCCATCCATCCATCCCTCCATCCCCGTACGCAGCCACATACCCATCTATCACCAAACCCTCCCTCTCTCCATCCATCCATCCCTCCATCCCCGTACACAGCTACATACCCATCTATCACCAAACCCTCCCTCTCTCCATCCATCCATCCCTCCATCCCCGTACACAGCTCCATACCCATCTATCACCAAACCCTCCCTCTCTCCATCCAACCATCCCTCCATCCCCGTATGCAGCTCCATACCCATCTATCACCAAACCCTCCCTCTCTCCATCCAACCATCCCTCCATCCCCGTACGCAGCTCCATACCCATCTATCACCAAACCCTCCCTCTCTCCATCCATCCATCCCTCCATCCCCGTACACAGCTACATACCCATCTATCACCAAACCCTCCCTCTCTCCATCCATCCATCCCTCCATCCCCGTACACAGCTACATACCCATCTATCACCAAACCCTCCCTCTCTCCATCCATCCACCCATCCCTCCATCCCCGTACACAGCTACATACCCATCTATCACCAAACCCTCCCTCTCTCCATCCATCCATCCCTCCATCCCCGTACGCAGCTCCATACCCATCTATCACCAAACCCTCCCTCTCTCCATCCATCCATCCCTCCATCCCCGTACTCAGCTCCATACCCATCTATCACCAAACCCTCCCTCTCTCCATCCATCCATCCCTCCATCCCCGTACACAGCTACATACCCATCTATCACCAAACCCTCCCTCTCTCCATCCAACCATCCCTCCATCCCCGTACACAGCTCCATACCCATCTATCACCAAACCCTCCCTCTCTCCATCCAACCATCCCTCCATCCCCGTATGCAGCTCCATACCCATCTATCACCAAACCCTCCCTCTCTCCATCCAACCATCCCTCCATCCCCGTACGCAGCTCCATACCCATCTATCACCAAACCCTCCCTCTCTCCATCCAACCATCCCTCCATCCCCGTACACAGCTACATACCCATCTATCACCAAACCCTCCCTCTCTCCATCCAACCATCCCTCCATCCCCGTACGCAGCCATATACCCATCTATCACCAAACCCTCCCTCTCTCCATCCATCCACCCATCCCTCCATCCCCGTACACAGCTACATACCCATCTATCACCAAACCCTCCCTCTCTCCATCCATCCATCCCTCCATCCCCGTATGCAGCTACATACCCATCTATCACCAAACCCTCCCTCTCTCCATCCATCCATCCCTCCATCCCCGTACGCAGCTCCATACCCATCTATCACCAAACCCTCCCTCTCTCCATCCATCCATCCCTCCATCCCCGTACGCAGCTCCATACCCATCTATCACCAAACCCTCCCTCTCTCCATCCAACCATCCCTCCATCCCCGTACACAGCTCCATACCCATCTATCACCAAACCCTCCCTCTCTCCATCCAACCATCCCTCCATCCCCGTACACAGCTACATACCCATCTATCACCAAACCCACCCTCTCTCCATCCATCCATCCCTCCATCCCCGTACACAGCTACATACCCATCTATCACCAAACCCTCCCTCTCTCCATCTATCCATCCCTCCATCCCCGTACACAGCTCCATACCCATCTATCACCAAACCCTCCCTCTCTCCATCCATCCATCCCTCCATCCCCGTACACAGCTCCATACCCATCTATCACCAAACCCTCCCTCTCTCCATCCATCCATCCCTCCATCCCCGTACACAGCTCCATACCCATCTATCACCAAACCCTCCCTCTCTCCATCCAACCATCCCTCCATCCCCGTACGCAGCTCCATACCCATCTATCACCAAACCCTCCCTCTCTCCATCCATCCATCCCTCCATCCCCGTACGCAGCTCCATACCCATCTATCACCAAACCCTCCCTCTCTCCATCCATCCATCCCTCCATCCCCGTACGCAGCTCCATACCCATCTATCACCAAACCCTCCCTCTCTCCATCCATCCATCCCTCCATCCCCGTACACAGCTCCATACCCATCTATCACCAAACCCTCCCTCTCTCCATCCAACCATCCCTCCATCCCCGTACGCAGCTCCATACCCATCTATCACCAAACCCTCCCTCTCTCCATCCATCCATCCCTCCATCCCCGTACACAGCTCCATACCCATCTATCACCAAACCCTCCCTCTCTCCATCCATCCATCCCTCCATCCCCGTACACAGCTACATACCCATCTATCACCAAACCCTCCCTCTCTCCATCCAACCATCCCTCCATCCCCGTACGCAGCTCCATACCCATCTATCACCAAACCCTCCCTCTCTCCATCCAACCATCCCTCCATCCCCGTACGCAGCTCCATACCCATCTATCACCAAACCCTCCCTCTCTCCATCCATCCACCCATCCCTCCATCCCCGTACGCAGCTACATACCCATCTATCACCAAACCCTCCCTCTCTCCATCCATCCATCCCTCCATCCCCGTACACAGCTACATACCCATCTATCACCAAACCCTCCCTCTCTCCATCCAACCATCCCTCCATCCCCGTATGCAGCTCCATACCCATCTATCACCAAACCCTCCCTCTCTCCATCCATCCATCCCTCCATCCCCGTACACAGCTACATACCCATCTATCACCAAACCCTCCCTCTCTCCATCCATCCATCCCTCCATCCCCGTACACAGCTACATACCCATCTATCACCAAACCCTCCCTCTCTCCATCCAACCATCCCTCCATCCCCGTACGCAGCTCCATACCCATCTATCACCAAACCCTCCCTCTCTCCATCCCTCCATCCCCGTACGCAGCTCCATACCCATCTATCACCAAACCCTCCCTCTCTCCATCCATCCATCCCTCCATCCCCGTACGCAGCTCCATACCCATCTATCACCAAACCCTCCCTCTCTCCATCCAACCATCCCTCCATCCCCGTACACAGCTACATACCCATCTATCACCAAACCCTCCCTCTCTCCATCCTACCATCCCTCCATCCCCGTACGGAGCTCCATACCCATCTATCACCAAACCCTCCCTCTCTCCATCCATCCATCCCTCCATCCCCGTACGCAGCTCCATACCCATCTATCACCAAACCCTCCCTCTCTCCATCCAACCATCCCTCCATCCCCGTACGCAGCTCCATACCCATCTATCACCAAACCCTCCCTCTCTCCATCCATCCATCCCTCCATCCCCGTACGCAGCTCCATACCCATCTATCACCAAACCCTCCCTCTCTCCATCCTACCATCCCTCCATCCCCGTACGCAGCTCCATACCCATCTATCACCAAACCCTCCCTCTCTCCATCCAACCATCCCTCCATCCCCGTACTCAGCTCCATACCCATCTATCACCAAACCCTCCCTCTCTCCATCCAACCATCCCTCCATCCCCGTACGCAGCCATATACCCATCTATCACCAAACCCTCCCTCTCTCCATCCATCCATCCCTCCATCCCCGTACGCAGCTCCATACCCATCTATCACCAAACCCTCCCTCTGTCCAAGTATCTCTGCATCCATCCCCATATGCAACAGAGCTATTATGGCTGCCAATATCACCAGGCAGAAGGGTTACACGTACATACAAATACACCTCTACGTGTGCAGCTCCCAAAACAGCTGTCCATCCCCGTACGCCTCCACGCACCCTTCACCCCTTTCCTCCATCTGTCCTCATACACCTCACCCACCTGCTTGTCTGCCCATCCATCCACATCTGCATCCATTCCTCTATCTATCCGACTGTCCCCTCCATCCATCCATCCCAATACACACCCCTCTGTCCATTGATCCATCCCTCCACACAACTCCTCCATCCATCCATCTTCCTCTCTCTAGCTGTTGAATGGGCGACAATCTGTCTGGGGGAGGCTGGAGGATTGGAAGCAACTTCCTGCGAATGTCCTGGCCCTGTGGTCAGCGTTACCACCACGCTGCAAAGCAAAGGGGGCGGGTGGGGAAGAGGCCGGCACCCCCGGGAGCAGCCGCTGACCTGTGACGGCGTCGGTGGAGACGGGGCCCAGGCGCTTGCGGCCGGAGATGCCGTAGAGGTTGAACTTGTATCGGCGGGAGGGGGCCAGGTTGGCGACGGTGACCGTGCGGGATCCCCTGTCCACGGGCAGCGCCTGGGGTTTACCCTCCGCGTCCTTGTACTGGAGGAGGAAGGAGTCGAAGTCCCCGGCCTGGACGGTCCAGGAGAGCAGGGCGGAGTCGTGGGTGACGTCGGAGGCCGAGAGCTCCCCCAGGCTCGGCTCGGAGGCGGGTTCCTTCTCCCGCGGTGCCGCGGCTGGAACAGAGAGAGGGAGGTGAAGGTCACATCCAGGGTTGGGGGCAGCTTTCCGGGTTCATGTGGGGCCGGGTTATTCTGAGCCAGAGGGGATCTGCAGAGATGATTAGTGGGGGAGGGGGCAGGGAGCCCCAGTGACCAGCCCCAGGACACAGCTGGATCCTGAAGCTGGGAAGGGGAGCTGGGGACAGAGAGACGGACGGGGCATGTCTGCAAAGAGGATCCCACATTCCCGGGTTCCCCAGGGTCATCCCGCCCCACGGAGGGTGTGATGTTATGAGTGCAATATCATATCTCATTGACGGGTGACAGGGCCAGAAAGAGTTATTAACTCACAGACTGACGTGACCCAGGGCTGAACTGTAAAGACTGGTTAGGAAGATCTGGAAATGAAGAGAGGTTTGCAATGCAGCCGGCATGGTTAGAGAGAGAAGGGGAGCTGCGTGCTCAAGTCTTGTGACGTCAGCAAACAAGTCTTGTCTATGGCTGTGGCTTTGATCCAAAGATCAAAAAGGCGTATTAATATTTAGGAAGACACTGGAGGGAACTAGTAAGATTGTCTCTATGTCTCTGGGAAGGTTGTGATAACCTGTGTCTGAACTGTTTAATGGAGAAATTACCCTGGGCTAATTGCCAGGATGTTTGGGAGGAGGAAATTTAAGCCGATTGTTTTCTCAGGCCAAAAGGCTGCAGGAAATGTATCAAGACCCCGGGACCTGATCCTCCTTCATCTCAGATCTGCTTTGGGGTTCAAGAAGGGGAAACCCAGATCCATAAGGATTGAGATCCCCAGTCGCTGACTGGAGTCACCCTGAACATGGACATTTAGAAATAGGCCACAGGTTATAGTCCAAAGAACTTGGCCACTACAAACTTATCTCTGCTGTGACTCTGGACCTCAAGAACTGAACTCAAGTCTGTCTGGATATTGATCTTTCAACCAACGCCCTTTTCTTTTTTAATACATTTTAGTTTAGCTAATAAGAATTGGCGAGAAACAGGTATTCTGGGTAAGATCAAAGCTATCATTTGACTTGGGTGTGTGGCTGATCCTTTGGGATTGGAAGGACCTTTTCCTTTATACGGTGAGAAGATTTTCAGAATTTATCATCCTATGTTTGATGGGTGTCTGGACGGTGGCCAGCGGCCAGGCACTGTAAGGGCACTGCGTTGTTGGACTCCTGGGTCCCCGTGGGAGGTCGGACAGAGGCTGCTTTGTCCTGGCTGGGTAAATCTCGGCAGTGGAATATCCACCAGGGTTTGGGGTTCGCCTGCCCCAGTCTGTTTGCAGTTCACCCTGATTGAGTGACCTCAGCTGGCTCCCACGGGCACCTTCGTTACAGGGGGGTCTTTCCGGCACAAATCATTGTGAGAGCTGAGCTGGGGAGGGGAGAGGGGGAAGGAAGAACAAATGAGAGAGAGAGCGAAGGGGGTGAACCAAAGCCGCGAACATCAGTGGAAAGATCCCCATTGACACCCATCCAGCCCCACGGAGGGAGCTCAGCACCCACCAGCAGCCAGCTCCTCCCGCTCCCTCCCAGCGCCTCCCACCCGCTGTGATCAGCTGTTCCGCAGAGGGGGAGGAGCGGGGATGGGGCAGGCTCAGGGGAGGGGGTGGACCTGGCAGGAAGAGGTGGGACGGGGCAGAACACGGGTGGAAAAAGGT
This sequence comes from Eretmochelys imbricata, assembly GCF_965152235.1. Taxonomy (NCBI): domain Eukaryota; kingdom Metazoa; phylum Chordata; order Testudines; family Cheloniidae; genus Eretmochelys; species Eretmochelys imbricata. The sequence goes on from NC_135585.1 coordinate 55,429,288, forward strand.
GGGGTGGGGATTTGGAGGAAGGGGTGGAGTGGGGGTGGGGCCTGGGGTGGAGCAGGGATTGAGCATCCGCCAGGGCAAGGAGTAATCCGGCACCTGGGCACTCATCCACATACAGCCAGGCATCCGTCCATCGATCTGTGCGTCCACAAATTCAGCGATTCCTCTCCATTTATCCCCCGCGTCTCACCATCAATGTCATCCATCCCCACGCACCCTTCCACCCTGCCACCGATCCGCAAGCAGATCCATGCACCCGTCTACCAGTCCGTCCCAATACACCCCATAACACACAGCCATCCACCCGTCTACCAGTCCGTCCCAATACACCCCATAACACACAGCCATCCACCCGTCTACCAGTCCGTCCCAATACACCCCATAACACACAGCCATCCACCCGTCTACCTGTCCCTCCCCATACACCCCATAGCACACAGCCATCCACCCGTCTACCAGTCCATCCCCATACACCCCATAACACACAGCCATCCACCCGTCTACCAGTCCATCCCCATACACCCCATAGCACACAGCCATCCACCCGTCTACCAGTCCGTCCCAATACACCCCATAACACACAGCCATCCACCCGTCTACCTGTCCCTCCCTATACACCCCATAACACACAGCCATCCACCCGTCTACCAGTCCATCCCAATACACCCCATAACACACAGCCATCCACCCGTCTACCAGTCCGTCCCAATACACCCCATAACACACAGCCATCCACCCGTCTACCTGTCCCTCCCCATACACCCCATAACACACAGCCATCCACCCGTCTACCTGTCCGTCCCCATACACCCCAAAACACACAGCCATCCACCCGTCTACCTGTCCCTCCCTATACACCCCATAACACACAGCCATCCACCCGTCTACCAGTCCGTCCCAATACACCCCATAACACACAGCCATCCACCCGTCTACCAGTCCCTCCCCATACACCCCATAGCACACAGCCATCCACCCGTCTACCAGTCCATCCCCATACACCCCATAACACACAGCCATCCACCCGTCTACCAGTCCCTCCCCATACACCCCATAGCACACAGCCATCCACCCGTCTACCAGTCCCTCCCCATACACCCCATAGCACACAGCCATCCACTCGTCTACCAGTCCCTCCCCATACACCCCATAGCACACAGCCATCCACTCGTCTACCAGTCCGTCCCCATATACCCCATAACACACAGCCATCCACCCGTCTACCAGTCCCTCCCCATACACCCCATAGCACACAGCCATCCACCCGTCTACCTGTCCATCCCCATACACCCCATAACACACAGCCATCCACCCGTCTACCAGTCCATCCCCATACACCCCAAAACACACAGCCATCCACCCGTCTACCTGTCCCTCCCCATACACCCCATAGCACACAGCCATCCACCCGTCTCCCTGTCCCTCCCCATACACCCCATAGCACACAGCCATCCACCCATGCCAAAATTACCCATTGTTAAGGCTACATTTTAGTCATGGACAGGTCATGGGCATTAAACAAAAATACACGGCTGGTGACCTGTCCATGACTTTTACTATGTACCCCTAACTAAAACTTGGGCGTGGGGCTGCAGGTGTTTTTCCGGGGGGGGGGTGGTCCGGTGCTGGTGCTGGGTGGGAGCAGGCAGCAGCGTGTGGCCCGGGACCCCTGCTGGTGCTGTGAGGGGAGGGTTGGTAGGGCTCGCAGGCTCCCGGCTCCGGGTGTCCCTGCAGCTCCTAGGCGGCGGAGGGTCCAGGGGGCTCCGCGCTCTGCTCCCACCACAAGCACCGGCTGCGCAGCTTCCATTGGCCGGGAACCGCAACCAGTGGGAGGTGCAGGGGAGGGGCCTGTGAGCGTGGGCAGTGCGTGGAGCCCCCAGACCTCTCCGCTGCCTAGGAGCTGCAGAGCCATGCCAGTGGGAGCCGGGGAGCCCCCCATCCCAAGGTAAGTGCCCCCCTGCATCCCTCTTCCCTAGCCCCCTCCCACACATCCAGAGTGCTGCTGCTGCCCGCTGCAGAAGTCACAGAGGTCACGGAAACTCACGGAATCCATGACGTCCATGACCTCCGTGACAGACTCACAGCCTCACGCATTGTCCATCCATCCTCATACACAGCTATCCCTCCCTTCGTCCCAACACACATCCACCCATCCATCCATCCATCTACCAATCCATCCCCATACACAGCTATCCCTCCCTTCGTCCCAACACACATCCACCCATCCATCCATCCATCTACCAATCCATCCATCCATCCATCCATCTACCAATCCATCCCCATACACAGCTATCCCTCCCTTCGTCCCAACACACTTCCACCCACCCCCCCACCCATCCATCCATCTACCAATCCATCCATCCATCCATCTATCCATCCATCTACCAATCCATCCCCATACACAGCTATCCCTCCCTTTGTCCCAACACACATCGACCCACCCACCCATCCATCCATCCATCCATCCATCCATCCATCCATCCATCCATCCCCATACACAGCTATCCCTCCCTTCGTCCCAACACACTTCCACCCACCCACCCATCCATACATCTACCAATCCATCCATCCATCTACCAATCCATCCCCATACACAGCTATCCCTCCCTTCGTCCCAACACACATCCACCCACCCACCCACCCACCCATCCATCCATCTACCAATCCATCCATCCATCCATCTATCCATCCATCTACCAATCCATCCCCATACACAGCTATCCCTCCCTTCGTCCCAACACACATCCACCCACCCACCCATCCATCCATCCATCCCCATACACAGCTATCCTTCCCTTCGTCCCAACACACATCCATCCATCCATCCATCTACCAATCCACCCACCCATCCATCCATCCACCAATCCATCCCCATACACAGCTATCCCTCCTTTCGTCTCAACACACATCCATCCATCCATCCATCCATCCACCAATCCATCCATCCATCTACCAATCCATCCCCATACACAGCTATCCCTCGATCTTTCTCAACACATATCCACCCATCCATCCACATCCTCTATCCATCCACCCACCCACCAACACCCCTCTGTCCAGCCATGTGACTACATAACCTTCTCTCTCTCTCCATCTGTTGAATGGACATAGACAGGTTATGGAAGCTGGAGACTGGGAAGCGTCAGCCCAGGAAGGTCCTAGCCTAGTGGCCAGCAGCCCTGCCACACTGCAAAACAAAGGGGGGGTGGGTGGGGAAGGGGCCAGTGCCCGGGAGCAGCTGCTGACCTGTGACAGTGTCGGTGGAGATGGGGCCGAGGCGCTTGCGGCCAGAGATGCCGTAGAGGTTGAACTTGTATCGGCGGGAGGGGGCCAGGTTGGAGACGGTGACCGTGCGGGATTCCCCGTCCACGGGCAGCGCCTGGGGTTTGCCCTCCGCGTCCTTGTACTGAAGGAGAAAGGAGTCGAAGGTCCCGGCCTGGACTGTCCAGGAGAGCAGGGCGGAGTCGTGGGTGACGTTGGAGGCCGAGAGCTCCCCCAGGCTGGGCTGGGGGGTGGGTTCCTTCTCCCGTGGCACCGCGGCTGGAACAGAGAGAGGGGGGTGAAGGGCATGGCCAGCAGGAGCACTTGCCGGGTCCTTGGGGGAGCCGGTTATTGCCAGCCACAGGGGATCAGCAGAGAGAATTAGCAGGGGAGGGGGCAGGGAGCCCCAGGGACCGGCCCCAGGACACAGCGGATCCTGCTGCTGGGAAGGAGACCTGGGGACAGACAGACGCACGGGGCATGTCTCCAAAGAGAGTCCTGCATTCCAAGGTTCCCCGCGGCCATCCCGCCTCCGTGGAGGGGTCGGCCCAGAGCGACCGGCACAAAACTCGGTGAGAGCTGAGCTGAGATGGGAGGAGAGAGGGGGAAGGAAGAAGAAATGACAGCAAGAGAGAAGGGGGTGAACCAAAGCCTCCGTCAATGGAAAGATCCTCACGGACACCCATCCAGCCCAACTCAAACCTATACAGCCATCGATCACCATATCATACAACCATCCAGCCTCGCATCTATCATCATACTCACCCTGTCCCATTGCTCACAATGCCACCTGGCCACACATCTACCCATGAATCCCCCAAAATACCCATCCATCCCCACACACATCCACCCACCCTGCCGTCTGTATGTCCATCCTTCCATCCATCCCCACACAAATCCACCCACCCTACCGTCTATCCGTCCACCCCCATATATGTCCATTCCTCTATCCATTCATTACCATCGTCTCCATCCATCCATCCATCCATCCCCATACAAATCTATCCATTCAATTAACCTGCCCAAGACACATTGATCCAGCTGTCTGTCTATCTATCTATCCATCCATCCCCATCCACACTCCTCTCTCTACCCATTGAGTGGCCGGCAATCTGCTTATGGAGGCTGGAGGATTGGAAGTGTCTTCCTGGGAAGGTCCTGGTCCAGTGGTCGGCGTTTCTGACACTGCAAAGCAAAGGGGGTGGGAAAGGGGCTGGTACCCCGGGTCCAGCTGCTGACCTGTGACGGCGTCGGTGGAGACGGGGCCCAGGCGCTTGCGGCCAGAGATGCCATAGAGGTTGAACTTGTATCGGCGGGAAGGTGTCAGGTTAGCGACAGTGATCGTGCGGGATGCCCCGTCCACGGGCAGCGCCTGGGGGTTGCCCTCCGCGTCCTTGTACTGGAGGAGGAAGGAGTCGAAGGTCCCCTCCTCCACGGTCCAGGAGAGCAGGGCGGAGTCAGGGGTGACGTCAGAGGCTGAGAGCTCCCCCAGGCTGGGCTGGGGGGCAGGTTCCTCCTCCCGCGGTGCCGTGGCTGGAACAGAGAGAGAGGGGTGAAGGGCATGGCCAGCAGGAGCAGCTCGTTGGGTCCTTGGGGGCCAGGTTATTCCTAGGCCAGAGGGGATCAGCAGAGAGGATTAGCATGGAGAGGGTGCAGGGAGCCCCACAGACTGGCCCCAGGACACAGACAGATGGACGGGGCATGTCTGCAAAGGGGATCCCACATTCCTGGGTCCTCCGCAGCCATCCCTCCCCATGGAGGGGTCGGCCCAGAGTGACTGGCACAAACCACAGGCAGAGCTGAGCTGAGACGGGAGGAGAGAGGGGGAAGGAAGAACAAATGAAAGAGAGGGAAGGGGGTGAACCAAAACCACCACCATCAACGGAAAGATCCCCATTGACACCCATCCAGCTCCAGACACTCCTCCATCCATCCCTCCATCGCTATACACATCCCTCCCTCCATCCACCACTGTACCATCCATTCATCCATCCATGCATCTACCAATCCATCCCCATACACAGCTATCCCTCCCTTTGTCCCAACACACATCCACCCACCCACCCACCCATCCATCCATCTACCAATCCATCCATCCATCTACCAATCCATCCCCATACACAGCTATCCCTCCCTTCGTCTCAACACACATAGAATCATAGAATCATAGAATATCAGGGTTGGAAGGGACCTCAAGAGGTCATCTAGTCCAACCCCCTGCTCAAAGCAGGACCAATCCCCCATAGTTGCCCCAGATCCCTAAATGGCCCCCTCAAGGATTGAACTCACAACCCTCGGTTTAGCAGGCCAATGCTCAAACCACTGAGCTATCCCTCCCCCTGATTCACCACCAACAGCCCCCACCTCATTTCCCTAAACTTTGATCATAGAGTATTTTTATAAAGGCCTCATACTGGGCTTATTGAAATACATCTCCTGGATAGCAATGGTACCAACTCCACCTGAAGCGCCGAAAATCAATATTCGTTTCCCATCCACCCATCCATCCATCCACCCATCCATCTACCAATCCATCCATCCATCTACCAATCCATCCCCATACACAGCTATCCCTCCCTTCGTCCCAACACACATCCATCCATCCATCCATCCATCTACCAATCCACCCATCCATCCATCCATCCATCTACCAATCCATCCCCATACACAGCTATCCCTCCTTTAGTCTCAACACACACCCATCCATCCATCCATCCATCCATCCCCATACACAGCTACCCCTCCTTTCGTCTCAACACACATCCATCCATCCATCCATCCATCCCCATACACAGCTACCCCTCCTTTCGTCTCAACACACATCCATCCATCCATCCATCCATCCACCAATCCATCCATCCATCCATCTACCAATCTATCCCCATACACAGCTATCCCTCGATCTTTCTCAACACATATCCACCCATCCATCCACACCCTCTATCCATCCACCCACCCACCAACACCCCTCTGTCCAGCCATGTGACTACATAACCTTCTCTCTCTCTCCATCTGTTGAATGGACATAGACAGGTTATGGAAGCTGGAGACTGGGAAGCGTCAGCCCAGGAAGGTCCTAGCCTAGTGGCCAGCAGCCCTGCCACACTGCAAAACAAAGGGGGGGTGGGTGGGGAAGGGGCCAGTGCCCGGGAGCAGCTGCTGACCTGTGACAGTGTCGGTGGAGATGGGGCCGAGGCGCTTGCGGCCGGAGATGCCGTAGAGGTTGAACTTGTATCGGCGGGAGGGGGCCAGGTTGGAGACGGTGACCGTGCGGGATTCCCCGTCCACGGGCAGCGCCTGGGGGTTGCCCTCCGCGTCCTTGTACTGAAGGAGGAAGGAGTCGAAGGTCCCGGCTTGGACGGTCCAGGAGAGCAGGGCGGAGTCGTGGGTGACGTTGGAGGCCGAGAGCTCCCCCAGGCTGGGCTGGGGGGCGGGTTCCTCCTCCCGCGGCGCCGTGGCTGGAACAGAGAGAGGGGGGTGAAGCGCATGGCCAGCAGGAGCACTTGCCGGGTCCTTGGGGGAGCCGGTTATTGCCAGCCACAGGGGATCAGCAGAGAGAATTAGCAGGGGAGGGGGCAGGGAGCCCCAGGGACCGGCCCCAGGACACAGCGGATCCTGCTGCTGGGAAGGAGACCTGGGGACAGACAGACGCACGGGGCATGTCTCCAAAGAGAGTCCTGCATTCCAAGGTTCCCCGCGGCCATCCCGCCTCCGTGGAGGGGTCGGCCCAGAGCGACCGGCACAAAACTCGGTGAGAGCTGAGCTGAGATGGGAGGAGAGAGGGGGAAGGAAGAAGAAATGACAGCAAGAGAGAAGGGGGTGAACCAAAGCCTCCGTCAATGGAAAGATCCTCACGGACACCCATCCAGCCCAACACAAACCTATACAGCCATCGATCACCATATCATACACCCATCCAGCCTCGCATCTATCATCATACTCACCGTGTCCCATTGCTCACAATGCCACCTGGCCACACATCTACCCATGAATCCCCCAAAATACCCATCCATCCCCACACACATCCACCCACCCTGCCGTCTGTATGTCCATCCTTCCATCCATCCCCACACAAATCCACCCACCCTACCGTCTATCCGTCCACCCCCATATATGTCCATTCCTCTATCCATTCATTACCATCGTCTCCATCCATCCATCCATCCATCCCCATACAAATCTATCCATTCAATTAACCTGCCCAAGACACATTGATCCAGCTGTCTGTCTATCTATCTATCCATCCATCCCCATCCACACTCCTCTCTCTACCCATTGAGTGGCCGGCAATCTGCTTATGGAGGCTGGAGGATTGGAAGTGTCTTCCTGGGAAGGTCCTGGTCCAGTGGTCGGCGTTTCTGACACTGCAAAGCAAAGGGGGTGGGAAAGGGGCTGGTACCCCGGGTCCAGCTGCTGACCTGTGACGGCGTCGGTGGAGACGGGGCCCAGGCGCTTGCGGCCAGAGATGCCATAGAGGTTGAACTTGTATCGGCGGGAAGGTGTCAGGTTAGCGACAGTGATCGTGCGGGATGCCCCGTCCACGGGCAGCGCCTGGGGGTTGCCCTCCGCGTCCTTGTACTGGAGGAGGAAGGAGTCGAAGGTCCCCTCCTCCACGGTCCAGGAGAGCAGGGCGGAGTCAGGGGTGACATCAGAGGCTGAGAGCTCCCCCAGGCTGGGCTGGGGGGCAGGTTCCTCCTCCCGCGGTGCTGCGGCTGGAACAGAGAGAGAGGGGTGAAGGGCATGGCTAGGAGGAGCAGCTCGTTGGGTCCTTGGGGGCCAGGTTATTCCTAGGCCAGAGGGGATCAGCAGAGAGGATTAGCGTGGAGAGGGTGCAGGGAGCCCCACAGACTGGCCCCAGGACACAGACAGATGGACGGGGCATGTCTGCAAAGGGGATCCCACATTCCTGGGTCCTCCGCAGCCATCCCTCCCCATGGAGGGGTCGGCCCAGAGTGACTGGCACAAACCACAGGCAGAGCTGAGCTGAGACGGGAGGAGAGAGGGGGAAGGAAGAACAAATGAGAGAGAGGGAAGGGGGTGAACCAAAACCACCACCATCAACGGAAAGATCCCCATTGACACCCATCCAGCTCCAGACACTCCTCCATCCATCCCTCCATCGCTATACACATCCCTCCCTCCATCCACCACTGTACCATCCATCCATCCATCCATGCATCTACCAATCCATCCCCATACACAGCTATCCCTCCCTTTGTCCCAACACACATCCACCCACCCACCCACCCACCCATCCATCCATCTACCAATCCATCCATCCATCTACCAATCCATCCCCATACACAGCTATCCCTCCCTTCGTCTCAACACACATCCACCCACCCACCCACCCACCCATCCATCCATCTACCAATCTATCCATCCATCCAGCTATCCATCCATCTACCAATCCATCCCCATACACAGCTATCCCTCCCTTCGTCCCAACACACATCCACCCATCCATCCATCCATCCATCTACCAATCCACCCATCCATCCCCATACACAGCTATCCCTCCCTTCGTCTCAACACACATGGGATCATAGAATCATAGAATATCAGGGTTGGAAGGGACCTCAAGAGGTCATCTAGTCCAACCCCCTGCTCAAAGCAGGACCAATCCCCCATAGTTGCCCCAGATCCCTAAATGGCCCCCTCAAGGATTGAACTCACAACCCTCGGTTTAGCAGGCCAATGCTCAAACCACTGAGCTATCCCTCCCCCCGATTCACCACCAACAGCCCCCACCTCATTTCCCTAACTTTGATCATACAGTATTTTTATAAAGGCCTCATACTGGGCTTATTGTAATACATCACCTGGATAGCAAAGGTACCAACTCCACCTGAAGCGCCGAAAATTAATATTCGTTTCCCATCCACCCATCCATCCATCCACCCACCCATCCATCTACCAATCCATCCATCCATCCATCCATCTACCAATCCATCCCCATACACAGCTATCCTTCCCTTTGTCCCAACACACATCCATCCATCCATCCATCCATCTACCAATCCACCCATCCATCCATCCATCCATCTACCAATCCACCCACCCATCCATCCATCCACCAATCCATCCCCATACACAGCTATTCCTCCTTTCGTCTCAACACACATCCATCCATCCATCCATCCACCAATCCATCCATCCATCTACCAATCCATCCCCATACACAGCTATCCCTCGATCTTTCTCAACACATATCCACCCATCCATCTACCAATCCATCCATCCACACCCTCTATCCATCCACACACCCACCAACACCCCTCTGTCCAGCCATGTGACTACATAACCTTCTCTCTCTCTCCATCTGTTGAATGAACATAGACAGGTCATGGAAGCTGGAGACTGGGAAGCGTCATCCCAGGAAGGTCCTAGCCTAGTGGCCAGCAGCCCTGCCACACTGCAAAACAAAGGGGGGGTGGGTGGGGAAGGGGCCAGTGCCCGGGAGCAGCTGCTGACCTGTGACGGTGTCGGTGGAGATGGGGCCGAGGCGCTTGCGGCCGGAGATGCCGTACAGGTTGAACTTGTATCGGCGGGAGGGGGCCAGGTTGGAGACGGTGACCGTGCGGGATTCCCCGTCCACGGGCAGCGCCTGGGGTTTGCCCTCCGCGTCCTTGTACTGAAGGAGAAAGGAGTCGAAGGTCCCGGCTTGGACGGTCCAGGAGAGCAGGGCGGAGTCGTGGGTGACGTTGGAGGCCGAGAGCTCCCCCAGGCTGGGCTGGGGGGTGGGTTCCTCCTCCCGTGGCACCGCGGCTGGAACGGAGAGAGGGGGGTGAAGGGCATGGCCAGCAGGAGCACTTGCCGGGTCCTTGGGGGAGCCGGTTATTGCCAGCCACAGGGGATCAGCAGAGAGAATTAGCAGGGGAGGGGGCAGGGAGCCCCAGGGACCGGCCCCAGGACACAGCGGATCCTGCTGCTGGGAAGGAGACCTGGGGACAGACAGTCGCACGGGGCATGTCTCCAAAGAGAGTCCTGCATTCCAAGGTTCCCCGCGGCCATCCCACCTCCGTGGAGGGGTCGGCCCAGAGCGACCGGCACAAAACTCGGTGAGAGCTGAGCTGAGATGGGAGGAGAGAGGGGGAAGGAAGAAGAAATGACAGCAAGAGAGAAGGGGGTGAACCAAAGCGTCCGTCAATGGAAAGATCCTCACGGACACCCATCCAGCCCAACACAAACCTATACAGCCATCGATCACCATATCATACACCCATCCAGCCTCGCATCTATCATCATACTCATGGTGTCCCATTGCTCACAATGCCACCTGGCCACACATCTACCCATGAATCCCCCAAAATACCCATCCACCCCCACACACATCCACCCACCCTACCGTCTGTATGTCCACCCTTCAATCCATCTCCACACAAATCCACCCACCCTACCGTCTATCCGTCCACCCCCATATATGTCCATTCCTCTATCCATTCATTACCATCGTCTCCATCCATCCATCCATCCATCCCCATACAAATCTATCCGTTCAATTAACCTGCCCAAGACACATTGATCCAGCTGTCTGTCTATCTATCTATCCATCCATCCCCATCCACACTCCTCTCTCTACCCATTGAGTGGCCGGCAATCTGCTTATGGAGGCTGGAGGATTGGAAGTGTCTTCCTGGGAAGGTCCTGGTCCAGTGGTCAGCGTTTCTGACACTGCAAAGCAAAGGGGGTGGGAAAGGGGCTGGTACCCCGGGTCCAGCTGCTGACCTGTGACGGCGTCGGTGGAGACGGGGCCCAGGCGCTTGCGGCCAGAGATGCCATAGAGGTTGAACTTGTATCGGCGGGAAGGTGTCAGGTTAGCGACAGTGATCGTGCGGGATGCCCCGTCCACGGGCAGCGCCTGGGGGTTGCCCTCCGCGTCCTTGTACTGGAGGAGGAAGGAGTCGAAGGTCCCCTCCTCCACGGTCCAGGAGAGCAGGGCGGAGTCAGGGGTGACGTCAGAGGCTGAGAGCTCCCCCAGGCTGGGCTGGGGGGCAGGTTCCTCCTCCCGCGGTGCTGCGGCTGGAACAGAGAGAGAGGGGTGAAGGGCATGGCCAGCAGGAGCAGCTCATTGGGTCCTTGGGGGCCAGGTTATTCCTAGGCCAGAGGGGATCAGCAGAGAGGATTAGCGTGGAGAGGGTGCAGGGAGCCCCACAGACTGGCCCCAGGACACAGACAGATGGACGGGGCATGTCTGCAAAGGGGATCCCACATTCCTGGGTCCTCCGCAGCCATCCCTCCCCATGGAGGGGTCGGCCCAGAGTGACTGGCACAAACCACAGGCAGAGCTGAGCTGAGACGGGAGGAGAGAGGGGGAAGGAAGAACAAATGAGAGAGAGGGAAGGGGGTGAACCAAAACCACCACCATCAACGGAAAGATCCCCATTGACACCCATCCAGCTCCAGACACTCCTCCATCCGTCCCTCCATCGCTATACACATCCCTCCCTCCATCCACCACTGTACCATCCATCCATCCATCCATGCATCTACCAATCCATCCCCATACACAGCTATCCCTCCCTTTGTCCCAACACACATCCACCCACCCACCCACCCACCCATCCATCCATCTACCAATCCATCCATCCATCTACCAATCCATCCCCATACACAGCTATCCCTCCCTTCGTCTCAACACACATCCACCCACCCATCCATCCATCTACCAATCTATCCATCCATCCAGCTATCCATCCATCTACCAATCCATCCCCATACACAGCTATCCCTCCCTTCGTCCCAACACACATCCACCCATCCATCCATCCATCCATCTACCAATCCACCCATCCATCCCCATACACAGCTATCCCTCCCTTCGTCTCAACACACATAGAATCATAGAATCATAGAATATCAGGGTTGGAAGGGACCTCAAGAGGTCATCTAGTCCAACCCCCTGATCAAAGCAGGACCAATCCCCCATAGTTGCCCCAGATCCCTAAATGGCCCCCTCAAGGATTGAACTCACAACCCTCGGTTTAGCAGGCCAATGCTCAAACCACTGAGCTATCCCTCCCCCTGATTCACCACCAACAGCCCCCACCTCATTTCCCTAAACTTTGATCATAGAGTATTTTTATAAAGGCCTCATACTGGGCTTATTGAAATACATCTCCTGGATAGCAATGGTACCAACTCCACCTGAAGCGCCGAAAATCAATATTCGTTTCCCATCCACCCATCCATCCATCCACCCATCCATCTACCAATCCATCCATCCATCCATCCATCCATCTACCAATCCATCCCCATACACAGCTATCCCTCCCTTCGTCCCAACACACATCCATCCATCCATCCATCCATCTACCAATCCACCCATCCATCCATCCATCCATCTACCAATCCATGCCCATACACAGCTATCCCTCCTTTAGTCTCAACACACATCCATCCATCCACCCATCCATCCATCCATCCACCAATCCATCCATCCATCCATCTACCAATCCATCCCCATACACAGCTATCCCTCCTTTCATCTCAACACACATCCATCCATCCATCCATCTACCAATCTATCCCCATACACAGCTATCCCTCGATCTTTCTCAACACATATCCACCCATCCATCCACACCCTCTATCCATCCACCCACCCACCAACACCCCTCTGTCCAGCCATGTGACTACATAACCTTCTCTCTCTCTCCATCTGTTGAATGGACATAGACAGGTTATGGAAGCTGGAGACTGGGAAGCGTCATCCCAGGAAGGTCCTAGCCTAGTGGCCAGCAGCCCTGCCACACTGCAAAACAAAGGGGGGGTGGGTGGGGAAGGGGCCAGTGCCCGGGAGCAGCTGCTGACCTGTGACGGTGTCGGTGGAGATGGGGCCGAGGCGCTTGCGGCCGGAGATGCCGTAGAGGTTGAACTTGTATCGGCGGGAGGGGGCCAGGTTGGAGACGGTGACTGTGCGGGATTCCCCATCCACGGGCAGCGCCTGGGGTTTGCCCTCCACGTCCTTGTACTGAAGGAGGAAGGAGTCGAAGGTCCCGGCTTGGACGGTCCAGGAGAGCAGGGCGGAGTCGTGGGTGACGTTGGAGGCCGAGAGCTCCCCCAGGCTGGGCTGGGGGGTGGGTTCCTCCTCCCGTGGCACCGCGGCTGGAACAGAGAGAGGGGGGTGAAGGGCATGGCCAGCAGGAGCACTTGCCGGGTCCTTGGGGGAGCCGGTTATTGCCAGCCACAGGGGATCAGCAGAGAGAATTAGCAGGGGAGGGGGCAGGGAGCCCCAGGGACCGGCCCCAGGACACAGCGGATCCTGCTGCTGGGAAGGAGACCTGGGGACAGACAGTCGCACGGGGCATGTCTCCAAAGAGAGTCCTGCATTCCAAGGTTCCCCGCGGCCATCCCGCCTCCATGGAGGGGTCGGCCCAGAGCGACCGGCACAAAACTCGGTGAGAGCTGAGCTCAGATGGGAGGAGAGAGGGGAGAGGAAGAAGAAATGACAGCAAGAGAGAAGGGGGTGAACCAAAGCCTCCGTCAATGGAAAGATCCTCACGGACACCCATCCAGCCCAACACAAACCTATACAGCCATCGATCACCATATCATACACCCATCCAGCCTCGCAACTATCATCATACTCACCGTGTCCCATTGCTCACAATGCCACCTGGCCACACATCTACCCATGAATCCCCCAAAATACCCATCCATCCCCACACACATCCACCCACCCTACCGTCTGTATGTCCATCCTTCCATCCATCCCCACACAAATCCACCCACCCTACCGTCTATCCGTCCACCCCCATATATGTCCATTCCTCTATCCATTCATTACCATCGTCTCCATCCATCCATCCATCCATCCCCATACAAATCTATCCATTCAATTAACCTGCCCAAGACACATTGATCCAGCTGTCTGTCTATCCATCTATCCATCCATCCCCATCCACACTCCTCTCTCTACCCATTGAGTGGCCGGCAATCTGCTTATGGAGGCTGGAGGATTGGAAGTGTCTTCCTGGGAAGGTCCTGGTCCAGTGGTCGGCGTTTCTGACACTGCAAAGCAAAGGGGGTGGGAAAGGGGCTGGTACCCCGGGTCCAGCTGCTGACCTGTGACGGCGTCGGTGGAGACGGGGCCCAGGCGCTTGCGGCCAGAGATGCCATAGAGGTTGAACTTGTATCGGCGGGAAGGTGTCAGGTTAGCGACAGTGATCGTGCGGGATGCCCCGTCCACGGGCAGCGCCTGGGGGTTGCCCTCCGCGTCCTTGTACTGGAGGAGGAAGGAGTCGAAGGTCCCCTCCTCCACGGTCCAGGAGAGCAGGGCGGAGTCAGGGGTGACATCAGAGGCTGAGAGCTCCCCCAGGCTGGGCTGGGGGGCAGGTTCCTCCTCCCGCGGTGCTGCGGCTGGAACAGAGAGAGAGGGGTGAAGGGCATGGCTAGGAGGAGCAGCTCGTTGGGTCCTTGGGGGCCAGGTTATTCCTAGGCCAGAGGGGATCAGCAGAGAGGATTAGCGTGGAGAGGGTGCAGGGAGCCCCACAGACTGGCCCCAGGACACAGACAGATGGACGGGGCATGTCTGCAAAGGGGATCCCACATTCCTGGGTCCTCCGCAGCCATCCCTCCCCATGGAGGGGTCGGCCCAGAGTGACTGGCACAAACCACAGGCAGAGCTGAGCTGAGACGGGAGGAGAGAGGGGGAAGGAAGAACAAATGAGAGAGAGGGAAGGGGGTGAACCAAAACCACCACCATCAACGGAAAGATCCCCATTGACACCCATCCAGCTCCAGACACTCCTCCATCCATCCCTCCATCGCTATACACATCCCTCCCTCCATCCACCACTGTACCATCCATCCATCCATCCATGCATCTACCAATCCATCCCCATACACAGCTATCCCTCCCTTTGTCCCAACACACATCCACCCACCCACCCACCCACCCATCCATCCATCTACCAATCCATCCATCCATCTACCAATCCATCCCCATACACAGCTATCCCTCCCTTCGTCTCAACACACATCCACCCACCCATCCATCCATCTACCAATCTATCCATCCATCCAGCTATCCATCCATCTACCAATCCATCCCCATACACAGCTATCCCTCCCTTCGTCCCAACACACATCCACCCATCCATCCATCCATCCATCTACCAATCCACCCATCCATCCCCATACACAGCTATCCCTCCCTTCGTCTCAACACACATAGAATCATAGAATCATAGAATATCAGGGTTGGAAGGGACCTCAAGAGGTCATCTAGTCCAACCCCCTGCTCAAAGCAGGACCAATCCCCCATAGTTGCCCCAGATCCCTAAATGGCCCCCTCAAGGATTGAACTCACAACCCTCGGTTTAGCAGGCCAATGCTCAAACCACTGAGCTATCCCTCCCCCTGATTCACCACCAACAGCCCCCACCTCATTTCCCTAAACTTTGATCATAGAGTATTTTTATAAAGGCCTCATACTGGGCTTATTGAAATACATCTCCTGGATAGCAATGGTACCAACTCCACCTGAAGCGCCGAAAATCAATATTCGTTTCCCATCCACCCATCCATCCATCCACCCATCCATCTACCAATCCATCCATCCATCCATCCATCCATCCATCTACCAATCCATCCCCATACACAGCTATCCCTCCCTTCGTCCCAACACACATCCATCCATCCATCCATCCATCTACCAATCCACCCATCCATCCATCCATCCATCCATCCACCAATCCATCCATCCATCCATCTACCAATCCATCCCCATACACAGCTATCCCTCCTTTCATCTCAACACACATCCATCCATCCATCCATCTACCAATCTATCCCCATACACAGCTATCCCTCGATCTTTCTCAACACATATCCACCCATCCATCCACACCCTCTATCCATCCACCCACCCACCAACACCCCTCTGTCCAGCCATGTGACTACATAACCTTCTCTCTCTCTCCATCTGTTGAATGGACATAGACAGGTTATGGAAGCTGGAGACTGGGAAGCGTCATCCCAGGAAGGTCCTAGCCTAGTGGCCAGCAGCCCTGCCACACTGCAAAACAAAGGGGGGGTGGGTGGGGAAGGGGCCAGTGCCCGGGAGCAGCTGCTGACCTGTGACGGTGTCGGTGGAGATGGGGCCGAGGCGCTTGCGGCCGGAGATGCCGTAGAGGTTGAACTTGTATCGGCGGGAGGGGGCCAGGTTGGAGACGGTGACTGTGCGGGATTCCCCATCCACGGGCAGCGCCTGGGGTTTGCCCTCCGCGTCCTTGTACTGAAGGAGGAAGGAGTCGAAGGTCCCGGCTTGGACGGTCCAGGAGAGCAGGGCGGAGTCGTGGGTGACGTTGGAGGCCGAGAGCTCCCCCAGGCTGGGCTGGGGGGTGGGTTCCTCCTCCCGTGGCACCGCGGCTGGAACAGAGAGAGGGGGGTGAAGGGCATGGCCAGCAGGAGCACTTGCCGGGTCCTTGGGGGAGCCGGTTATTGCCAGCCACAGGGGATCAGCAGAGAGAATTAGCAGGGGAGGGGGCAGGGAGCCCCAGGGACCGGCCCCAGGACACAGCGGATCCTGCTGCTGGGAAGGAGACCTGGGGACAGACAGTCGCACGGGGCATGTCTCCAAAGAGAGTCCTGCATTCCAAGGTTCCCCGCGGCCATCCCGCCTCCATGGAGGGGTCGGCCCAGAGCGACCGGCACAAAACTCGGTGAGAGCTGAGCTCAGATGGGAGGAGAGAGGGGAGAGGAAGAAGAAATGACAGCAAGAGAGAAGGGGGTGAACCAAAGCCTCCGTCAATGGAAAGATCCTCACGGACACCCATCCAGCCCAATACAAACCTATACAGCCATCGATCACCATATCATACACCCATCCAGCCTCGCATCTATCATCATACTCACCGTGTCCCATTGCTCACAATGCCACCTGGCCACACATCTACCCATGAATCCCCCAAAATACCCATCCATCCCCACACACATCCACCCACCTTACCGTCTGTATGTCCACCCTTCCATCCATCCCCACACAAATCCACCCACCCTACCGTCTATCCGTCCACCCCCATATATGTCCATTCCTCTATCCATTCATTACCATCGTCTCCATCCATCCATCCATCCCCATACAAATCTATCCGTTCAATTAACCTGCCCAAGACACATTGATCCAGCTGTCTGTCTATCCATCTATCCATCCATTCCCATCCACACTCCTCTCTCTACCCATTGAGTGGCCGGCAATCTGCTTATGGAGGCTGGAGGATTGGAAGTGTCTTCCTGGGAAGGTCCTGGTCCAGTGGTCGGCGTTTCTGACACTGCAAAGCAAAGGGGGTGGGAAAGGGGCTGGTACCCCGGGTCCAGCTGCTGACCTGTGACGGCGTCGGTGGAGACGGGGCCCAGGCGCTTGCGGCCAGAGATGCCGTAGAGGTTGAACTTGTATCGGCGGGAAGGTGTCAGGTTAGCGACAGTGATCGTGCGGGATGCCCCGTCCACGGGCAGCGCCTGGGGGTTGCCCTCCGCGTCCTTGTACTGGAGGAGGAAGGAGTCGAAGGTCCCCTCCTCCACGGTCCAGGAGAGCAGGGCGGAGTCAGGGGTGACGTCAGAGGCTGAGAGCTCCCCCAGGCTGGGCTGGGGGGCAGGTTCCTCCTCCCGCGGTGCCGTGGCTGGAACAGAGAGAGAGGGGTGAAGGGCATGGCCAGCAGGAGCAGCTCGTTGGGTCCTTGGGGGCCAGGTTATTCCTAGGCCAGAGGGGATCAGCAGAGAGGATTAGCATGGAGAGGGTGCAGGGAGCCCCACAGACTGGCCCCAGGACACAGACAGATGGACGGGGCATGTCTGCAAAGAGGATCCCACATTCCTGGGTCCTCCGCAGCCATCCCTCCCCATGGAGAGGTCGGCCCAGAGTGACTGGCACAAACCACAGGCAGAGCTGAGCTGAGATGGGAGGAGAGAGGGGGAAGGAAGAACAAATGAGAGAGAGGGAAGGGGGTGAACCATAACCACCACCATCAACGGAAAGATCCCCATTGACACCCATCCAGCTCCAGACACTCCTCCATCCATCCCTCCATCGCTATACACATCCCTCCCTCCATCCACCACTGTACCATCCATCCATCCATCCATGCATCTATCACCTTACCCACCTGGCCCTTCTGGTTGACAATGCGACCTAGCCACAGAGTTATACATACACATCTATAAATCAATCTCCCAAAACACCCATCCATTCCCACACCCACCCACCCACCCTACCATCTGTACGTCCATCCATCGATCCTCATAAACATCCATCCACCCTACCGTCTGTACATCCATCCATCCATCCCCATACACATCCATCTACCAGTCTGTCCTTCTGTCCATCCCCATACACATGCACCCAGGCACGCATCCATTCACCAGTCGCCATGCACGCCTGCCCACCAGTCCGACTGTCCAGCCATCAGCTACACATCTGCCTACCCCCCCATCCATTTGACCATCCCCATATATATCCATTCTTCTTTCTATTGACCCATTACCATCCCCTCCATCCATCCATCTCTATCCACCCACAAAGACATCCTGTTAATTCATCCATCCATCCCTATACAAATCTATCCATTCACTCAACCTGCCCCATGCACATCCATACAGCGGTCTGTCTATCCATCCATCCCCATCCACACTCTTCACTCTACCCATAGAGTGGCTGGCAATCTGCTTGTGGAGGCTGGAGGCTTGGAAGCGTCTTCCTGGGAAGGTCCTGGCCCAGTGGTCGGCATCCCTGACACTGCAAAGCAAAGGGGGCAGGAGGGGACAGAGCCGGCGCCCCGGGTCCAGCTGCTGACCTGTGACGGCATCGGTGGCGACGGGGCCTAGGCGCTTGCGGCCAGAGATGCCGTAGAGGTTGAACTTGTATCGGCGGGAGGGGGCCAGGTTGGTGACGGTGACCGTGCGGGATCCCCCGTCCACGGGCAGCGCCTGGGGTTTGCCCTCCGCGTCCTTGTACTGGAGGAGGAAGGAGTCGAAGTCCCCAGCCTGGATGGTCCAGGAGAGCAGGATGGAGTCGTGGGTGACACCGGAGGCCGAGAGCTCCCCCAGGCTGGGCTGGGGGGCGGGTTCCTCCTTCCGTGGTGCTGCGGCTGAAACAGAGAAAGGGGGGTGAAGGGCAGGGCCAGCAAGAGCAGCTCGCTGGGTCCTGGAGGGTGGGGTTATTCCTAGGCCAGATGGGATCTGCAGAGAGGATTAGCAGAGGAAGGGTGCAGGGAGCCCAAGGGACTGGCCCCAGGACCGGCCCCAGGACACAGCCGGATCCTGCTGCTGGGAAGGAGAAAGAGAAGGGGGTGATCCAAAGCCACCATCAATGGAAAGATCCCCATTGACACCCATCCAGCCCCAGATGCTCCTCCATCCATTTCCCCATCACCATATGCACCTGTCCCTCCATCACCATACGCACCCATCCCTCCATCCATCCATCCATTCCTCACTACACCATACGTCCATCCATCCATGCATTTATCACCTTACCCACCCAGTCTTTCTTGCTGACAATGTGACCTAGCCACAGAGTTACACAGACACATCTGTAGCCACCTTCCTGTATACAGAGCTATAAAATCCCTCCTGGCCAGAGGCAACATCCTGTTACCTGTAAAGGGTTGAGAAGCTCAGCTAACCTGGCTGGCACCTGACCCAAAGGACCAATAAGGGGACAAGATACTTTCAAATCTTGGGGTGGGGGGGGAGGCTTTTGTTTGTGCTCTTTGTTTACAGGGTTGTTCTCTCTTGGGACTGAGAGAGGCCAGACAGAAATCCATCTTCTCCAACCCATCCTAACCCAAGTCTCCGATATTGCAACCAGTAGAGGTAAGCCAGGCAAGGCAGATTAGTTTATCTTTTGTTTTATGTGAATTTTCCCTGGGTTAAGAGGGAGGTTTATTCCCGTTTTCTGTAACTTTAAGGTTTTGCCCAGAGGGGGATCCTCTGTGTTTTGAATCTGAATACCCTGTGAAGTATTTTCCATCCTGATTTTACAGGGATGATTTTTACCTTTCTTTTTTTTTTTAATAAAATCCTTCTTTTAAGAACCTGACTGATTTGTCCATTGTTCCAAGATCCAGGGGTTTGGATCTTTGATGATTTTGATGACCAGTTGGTTAGGATATTATTCTCAAGCCTTCCCCAGGAAAGGGGTGTAGGGCTTGGGGGGATATTTTGGGGGAAGACGTCTCCAAGTGGGCTCTTTCCCTGTTCTTTGTTTAATTTGCTTGGTGGTGGCAGCATAGGGTTCAAGGACAAGGCAAAGTTTGTACCTTGGGGAAGTTTTTAACCTAAGCTGGTAAGAATAAGCTTAGGGGGTCTTTCATGCAGGTCCCCACATCTGTACCCTAGAGTTCAGTATGGGGAAGGAACCTTGACACACATACACATCTACAAATGCATCCCCTAAAATACCCATCCATCGCCACACACATCCACCCACTCTACCATCCATATATCCATCCATCCTTCCACAAACACATCCACCCACCCTTCTATCCCTCCATCCCTCTCTATATATCCACATTTCTCTTTCTATCCATCCATTATCATCCCCTCCATTCATCAATCCCTCTATCCATCCATCCAACCACATCGAAGCACTCCATCCATTCCTCCGCACACACCCCCATCCATCCCCATACACACTCATCCATTTGTCTATCACCATACCACCTGTCTGTCCAGCCACCTATGCATCCATCACCATATGCAACACAGTCCTTATGGCTGCCAGTATCACCTGCCAAAAGGGTTACACGTACATACACGTACACCTCAATGCGTGCATCTCCAAAAACAGACATCCATCCCCATACACATCCTGCCCACCTGCCTGTCCCTTCGTCCATCCCCATAAACATCCGCCCACCTGCCCATCCACCCATCCATCCCCATACACATCTACTCCTCTATCTATCCGACCATCCCTTCCATCCATCCATCCACCCCTGCAGACAGCCATTCACCTACCTTTGTATTCATCCATCTGTCCCCATACACATCTGTCCATTCACTCAACCTGCCCCATAGACATTCACCCATCCACCCACCCATCCCCATCCACACTTTTCTCTCTACCCACTGAATGCCCGCAGTCTGCTTCTGGAGGTTGGAGGTTTGGAAGAATCTTCCTGTGAATGTCCCAGCCCAGTGTTTGGCGTCCATGTCACGCTGCAAAACAAAGGGGGTGGGAGGGAAGGGGCCAGCGCCCCCGAGAGCAGCTGCTCACCTGTGACGGTGTCGGTGGAGACGGGGCCGAGGCGCTTGCGGCCGGAGATGCCGTAGAGGTTGAACTTGTATCGGCGGGAGGGGGCCAGGTTGGCGACGGTGACCGAGCGGGATCCCCTGTCCACGGGCAGCGCCTGGGGTTTACCCTCCGTGTCCTTGTACTGGAGGAGGAAGGAGTCAAAGTCCCCAGCCTGGATGGTCCAGGAGAGCAGGGCGGAGTCGTGGGTGACGTCGGAGGCCGAGAGCTCCCCCAGGCTGGGCTGGGGGGCAGGTTCCTTCTCCCGCGGCGCCGTGGCTGGAACAGAGAGAGGGGGATGAAGGGCGCAGCCAGGGTGGGAGGCAGCTCACTCAGTCCTTGTGGGCCTTCATTATTCCTAGGCCAGAGGGGACCTGCAGAGAGGATTAGTGGGGGGAGGGTGCAGGGAACCCACAGACCGGCCCCAGGACACAGCCGGATCCTCCTGCTGGGAAGGAGAGCTGGGGACAGATAGACGGACGGGGCATGTCTGCAAAGAGCATCCCACGTTCCCCGGTTCCCCACAGTCATCCCGCCTCCGTCACAGGGTTGGCCCAGAGTGACCAGCACATACCATGGTGATGGCTGAGCTGAGACAGGAGGAGAGAGGGGGAAGGAAGAACAAACAACAGAGAAAGAGAAGGGGGTGAACCAAAGTCACCAACGTCAATGGAAAGATCCCCATTGACACCCATCCATCTCCGGACATTCCTCATCCATCCCTCCATCCCCATACACCCTCATCCATCCATCCATCACCATACACACCATTCCATCCATCACCATACACATCCATCCATCACTACACCGTAGGTCTATCCATCCATGCATCATTCACCTTACCCACCTAGCCTTTCTTGCTGACAATACGACCTAGCCACAGAGTTACACAGACACATCTACCACTGAATCCCCTAAAACACCCATCAATGCCGACACACATTGACCCACCCTACCGTCTGTACGTCCATCCATCCATCCATCCATCCATCCATCCATCCATCCATTCACAAACACATCCACTCATACTTCTGTCCATCCACCCGTGTACACATCTGCCTCCCTTTCTATCTGTAAGTCTGTCCATCCATCCATCCGCATGCACATCCATCCACCCTCCAGACAGCCATCCCCATTCATATCCGCACACCCACTCATCCATCTATCCATCCACCCCTGTAGACAGCCATTCATCTACCTTTGTATTCATTCATCCATCCCCATACGCATCTGTCCATTCACTCAACCCGCCCCATAGACGTCCATCCATCCATCCCCATCCACACTCCTCTCTCTACACATTGAATGGCCGGCACTCTATTTCTGGATGCTGGAGACCTGGAAGCATCTTCTTGTAAAGTCTCGGCCCCGTGGTTGGCATCAGTGTCACCCTGCTCACCTGTGACGGCGTCGGTGGAGACGGGGCCGAGGCGCTTGCGGCCGGAGACGCCGTAGAGGTTGAACTTGTATCGGCGGGAGGGGGCCAAGTTGCCGACGGTGACCGTGCGAGATCCGCCATCCACAGTCAGTGCCTGGGGTTTGCCCTCCGCGTCCTTGTACTGGAGGAGGAAGGAGTCGAAGTCCCCGGCCTGGACGGTCCAGGAGAGCAGGGCGGAGTCGTGGGTGACGTCGGAGGCCGAGAGCTCCCCCAGGCTGGGCTGGGGGGCAGATTCCTCCTCCCGCGGCGCCGTGGCTGGAACAGAGAGAGGGGGGTGAAGGGGAAAGCCAAGGTGGGGGATGGCTCACTGGGACCTTGGGGGGCCAGGTTATTTCTAGCCAGAGGGAATCTGCAGGAAGGATTAGTGGAGGGAGGGTGCAGGGAGCCCCAAGGACTTGTCCCAGGACACAGCCAGATCCTGCTGCTGGGAAGGAAAGCTGGGGACAGACAGAGGAACGGGGCATGTCTGCAAAGAGGATCCCACATTCCCAGGTTCCCTGCAGCCACCCCACCTCCGTGGGAGGGTTCAACAGAGAGCGATCGGCACAAACCTCAGTGAGAGCTGAGTTGAGACAGAGGGAAGGAAACAGAAACGAGACAGAAAGAAAAGGAGGTGAACCAAACCCACCAATGCCAACGGATGACACCCATGCAGCCCCAGACACTCCTCCATCCATTCCTCCATCTCCATACACATCCATCCATCCATCGGTCCAACACTATACCATACGTTCATCCATCCATGCATCTATCACCTTACCGACCCTGTCCTTGTAGCTGATAATGCAACCTAGCCACAGAGTTACAAAAATACAGGTACCCATGAATCCCCCAAAACACCCATCCAACCACTCTACTGTCTGTACGTCCATTCATCCATCACCAGACACGTCCACCCAGCCTTCTGTCCATCTGTCCATCCACCACTTGCCATACACACACGCACCAGTCTGTCTGTCCATCCATTCCCCTATGCATCCGCTCACCTGCCCGTCCATCCATCCATCCATCCATCCATCCATCCATCCATCCATCCCCCTACACATCCACCCACCCACCCACTCATCTGTCCATCCCCATATATATCCATTCTTCTATCTATCCATCCATTACCATCCCCTCCATCCGTCCATACATCCATCTCTATCCACCGTCATAGACAGCCATCCATCTACCTATTAATTCATCCATCCACCCCATACACATCTATCAATTCATGGAGGCTAGGTCCATCAATGGCTATTAGCCATTGTCCCTAGCCTCTGTTTACCAGAAGCTGAAATGGGCGACAGGGGATGGATCACTTGGTGATTCCCTGTTTTGTCCATTCCCTCTGGGGCACCTGGCATTGGTCACTGTCAGAGGACAGGATTCTGGGCTAGATGGACCTTGGTCTGACCCAGTAGGGCCATTCTTATGTTCTTATCCATTCACTCAATCTGTCCTACACACATCCATCCAGCTGTCTGTCTATCCATCCATCCATCCACGCATCCATCCCCATCCACACTCCTCTCTCTACCCATTGAATGGCCGGCAATCTGCTTGTGGAGGCTGGAGGATTGGAAGTGTCTTTCTGAGAAGGGCTCGGCCCAGTGGACGGCGTCTCTGACACTGGAAAGCAAAGGGGGCGGGAGGGGACGGAGCCGGCACCCCTGGGTCCAGCCGCTGACCTGTGACGGCGTCGGTGGAGACGGGGCCAAGGCGCTTGCGGCCGGAGATGCCGTACAGGTTGAACTTGTATCGGCGGGAGGGGGCCAGGTTGGTGACGGTGACCGTGCGGGATCCCCCGTCCACGGGCAGCGCCTGGGGTTTGCCCTCTGCGTCCTTGTACTGGAGGAGGAAGGAGTCGAAGTCGCCGGCCTGGACGGTCCAGGAGAGCAGGATGGAGTCGTGGGTGACATCGGAGGCCGAGAGCTCCCCCAGGCTGGGCTGGGAGGCGGGTTCCTTCTCCCGCGGTGCCGCGGCTGGAACAGAGAGAGGGGGGTGAAGGGTGCAGCCGGGGTAGGGTCAGCTCTCCAGGTCCTTATGGGGCCGGGTTATTCCTAGCCTAATGGGATCTGCAGAGAGGATTAGTGTGGGGGAAGGTGCAGGGAAACCACAGACCAGCCCCAGGACACATCCAGATCCTGCTGCTGGGAAGGAGATTTGGAGACAGAGAGATGGATGGGACATGTCTGCAAAGATGATCCCACATTCCCAGGTTCCCGGCGGCCACCCCGCCTCCGTGGAGGGGTTGGGCGAGAGCAACCAGCACAAACCACGGTGAGAGCTGAGCTGAGACAAAAGAGGAGAGAGAGGGAAGGAAGAACAAATGAGAGAGAAAGAGAATGGGGTGAACCAAAGTCACCGTCAGTGGAAAGATCCCCACTGACACAAAATCATCCCCAAGCACTCCTCCATTATCTGCATATACACCCATCCATCCATCCCTCCATCTCCATACATACCAACTCATCCATCCACCCCCATACCATATGTCCATCCATCCATACATCTATCAACTTACACACCCTGTCCTTATTGCTGAAGATCCTTTCATGGCTTGAGAACTGCTTAAAAGACAGGGAACAAAGGGTAGGAATAAAGGGTCCATTTTCAGAATGGAGAAGGGTAACTAGTGGTGTTCCCCAAGGGTCAGTCCTAGGACCATTCCTGTTCAACTTATTCATAAATGATCTGGAAAAGGGGTAAACAGTGAGGTGGCAAAGTTTGCAGACGATACTAACCTGCTCAAGATAGTTAAGACCAAAGCAGACTGTGAAGAACTTCAAAGAGATCTCACAAAACTAAGTGATTGGGCAATAAAATGGCACTGAATGACCGGAACCCAGCTTGTGGAGGCCGGGGGCTTGGAGGCCTGGCCCTGTGGTCGGCATCCCTGACACTGCAAAGCAAAGGGGGCGGGAGGGGACAGAGCCGGCTCCCTGGATCCAGCCGCTGACCTGTGACGGCATCGGTGGAGACGGGGCCAAGCCGCTTGCGGCCAGAGATGCCGTAGAGGTTGAACTTGTATCGGCGGGAGGGGGCCAGGTTGGTGACGGTGACCGTGCGAGATCCCCCGTCCACGGGCAGCGCCTGGGGGTTGCCCTCCGCATCCTTGTACTGGAGGAGGAAGGAGTCGAAGTCCCCGGCCTGGACGGTCCAGGAGAGCAGGGCGGAGTCGTGGGTGATGTCGGAGGCCGAGAGCTCCCCCAGGCTGGGTTGGGGGGCGGGTTCCTCCTCCCGCGGTGCCGCGGCTGGAACAGAGAGAGCGGGGTGAAGAACGCGGATGGGATGGGAAATGGCTCACTGGGGCCATGAGGGGCTCGGTAATTCCTAGCCAGAGGGGATCTGTAGAGAGGATTAGCAGGGACAAGGTGCAGGGAGCCCCAAGGACCGTCCCCAGGACACAGCTGGTTCCTGTTCCTGGAAAGGAGAGCTGGGGACAGAAAGATGGACGGGGCATGTGTGGAAAAAGGACCCCACTTTTCCGGGTTCCCCGCAGCCAGCCCACCTCCATGGACGGGTTGGCCCAGAGCGATCAGCACAAACCTCAGTGAGAGTTGAGCTCAGACGGGAGGAGAGGGGGAAGGAAGAACAAATGAGAGAGAAAGAGAAGTGGGTGAACCAAAGTCACCAACATCAATGGAAAGTTCCCCGCTGACACCCATCCATCCCCAACCACTCCTCCATCTGTTCCTGTACACACCGATCCATCCCACACATATCTACCCACCTTTCCATCTGTCCATCCATCCATCCACCCCCATACATCTCTACCCAGGTGTGATGAAGTGGGACTGTTCTTAATGTTTCCTCTGAATAGTGTGGGGGTGCCTCAGTTTCCCTATGCAGTTCTTAAGTATCTAGGGGGTGGGATAAGGGTGTACAATCATTGCAGAGCCCTGGAGGGCAGGTGTGTGCAGGGGTCTGGACACAGAGAATGGCCGACACCCTGTTTCCTGGCAACTGATGGCCTGGGCTCTTCCCCCCTGCAAGGTGAGAGCTAAAGGGTTGGAGAACAAAGGAATCAGGTGACCACCTGGTCCGGAAAGGGACAAAGCCCAGAGGAGGAGGGGCTGGAGGGAGTTTCAGTTTGGGGCTGGCTGGAGACATGGAGTGAAGGGCAGACGGGGTTGTCAGGCTCACTGCCCCCCAAAATGGACCCAGCTGAGGGGTCCTGTTCTCTGCACCTACAAGCTCTGTGTTAGACCCTGTTCCTGTCGTCTAATAAACCTTCTGTTTTACTGGCTGGCTGAGAGTCCGTCTGACTGCGGAGTTGGGGGGCAAGACCCTCTGGCTTCCCCAGGACCCCGCCTGGGCGGACTCGCTGTGGGAAGTGCACGGAGGGGCAGAGGAGGCTGAATGCTCTGGGGTCAGACCCAGGAAGGTGGAAGCCCGGTGAGCTGTGCGTCCTGCAGACAGGCTGCTCACAGGGAGGAGACTTCCCCAGAGTCCTGCCCGGCTTCGTAGGGAGCAGTTCCCGAGCATCGCCCAGGGACTCCGTGACACCAGCCTTCTATCCTTCCCTCCATCCACCCCCATACATATCTTCCCACCTGCCCATCCATCCATCCATCCCCATACAAATCCATTCCTCTCTCTACCCATCGATGACCATCCCCTCCATCCCTCCATCCACCCCTGTAGACACCCATCCATGTACTTATCTGTTCATCCATCTGTTTACATACACATCATTCCAGTCACTCAACCTGTCCAATGCACACCCATCCAGCTGTCTGTCTGTATATCCATCCATCCATCCATCCATCCATCCCCATGCCTATCCACTCTCCTCTCTATCCACTCTCTTCTCTATCCAGGAGGCTTCGAAGCATCTTCTTGGGAATGTCCTGGCCCAGTGTTCAGCATCCACGTCACACTGGAAAGTAAAGGGGGCCGAAGGGGAAGGAGCCGGCGCCCCCAGAGCAGCCGCTGACCTGTGACGGCGTCGGTGGAGACGGGGCCGAGGCGCTTGCGGCCGGAGATGCCGTAGAGTTTGAACTTGTATCGGTGGGAGGGGGCCAGGTTGGTGATGGTGACGGTGCGAGATCCCCCATCCACGGGCAGCGCCTGGGGTTTGCCCTCCGCATTCTTGTACTGGAGGAGGAAGGAGTCGAAGTCCCCAGACTGGACGGTCCAGGAGAGCGGGATGGAGTCGTGGGTGATGTCGGAGGCCGAGAGCTCCCCCAGGCTCGGCTCGGAGGCGGGTTCCTCCTCCCGTGGCTCAGCAGCTGAAACAAAGAGGAGGGTAAGGGCATGGTTGGGGAAGAGGGCGGCTCACCAGGTCCTTGGTGGGCCGGGCTGTTCCTAGCCAAAGGGGATCAGCAGAGAAGATTAGTGGGATGAGGGTG
Organism: Eretmochelys imbricata; assembly: GCF_965152235.1. Lineage (NCBI taxonomy): Eukaryota > Metazoa > Chordata > Testudines > Cheloniidae > Eretmochelys > Eretmochelys imbricata. The sequence goes on from NC_135585.1 coordinate 55,457,558, forward strand.
CAGGGAGCCCTCGAGACCAGCCCCAGGACACAGCTGGATCCTGCTGCTGGGAAGGAGAGCTGGGGACAGGCAGATGAACGGGGCAACTCTGCAAAAAGAATCCCACATCCCCGGGTTCCCTGAAGCCATCCCGCCTCCATGGAGGCGTCGGCCCAGATCAACCGGCACAAACCACGGTGAGAGCTGAGCTCAGATGGGAGGAGAGTGGGGGAAGGAAGAACAAATGAGAGAGAAAGAGAAGGGGGTGAACCAAAGCCACCACCATCAATGGGAAGATCCCCATTGACACCCATCCATCCCCAACCACTCCTCCATCCATCCCTGTACGCACCCATCCATCCACCCGTCCATGCATGCATCACCACACTCAACCCAGCCCTTGTGGATGCTGGAACTACCTGGCAGAAGGGATACACATACACATCTACCCGTGCTTCCCCCCGAACCCCCATCCACCCCCATTCATATCTACCCACCCTTCCGTCCATCCATCCATCCTCCCCCATACATGTCTACCCGTGCTTCCCCCAAAATCCCCATCCACCCCCATACATATGTGCCCACCCTTCCGTCTGTCTGTCCATCCACCCCATACATATCTACCCATGATTCCCCCAAAACCCCCATCCACCCCCATACATATGTACCCACCCTTCCGTCTGTCCGTCCCACCATCCATCCATCCACTCCCATACATATCTACCAACCCTTCCATCTCCCTGTGCCTCTATCCACCCCCGTATCTACCCACCCTTCCGTCTGTCCGTCCATCCATCCATCCATCCATCCACCCACCCCCATACATATCTACCAACCCTTCCATCTCCCTGTGCCTCTATCCACCCCCATATCTACCCACCCTTCCGTCTGTCCGTCCATCCACCCCATACATATCTACCCGTGCTTCCCCCAAAACGCCCATCCACCCCCATACATATGTGCCCACCTTTCTGTCTGTCCGTCCCTCCATCCATCCATCCACCCCCATACATATCTACCCAACCTTCCGTCCATCCATCCATTCACCCCATACATATCAACCCACCCTTCCATCTGTCTGTGCATCTATCCACCCCCATACACATATACCCACCCTTCCGTCCATCCCTCCATCCACCCCCATACATATCTATGCACCCTGCCATCTTTCTGTCCGTCCATCCACCTCCATACATAACTACCCACTCTTCTGTCAGTCCATACCTGAATCCACCCCGCTACATATCTACCCAGCTTTCTGTCCATCCATTCATCCATCCCCATACATATCTGCCCACCTGCCCGTCCATTCATCCTTCCAGCCCCCATACATATCCATTCCTCTATCTACCCATCGATGACCATCCCCTCCATCCCTCCATCCAATCCTGTAGACACCCATCCATGTACTTATCTGTTCATCCATCTGTTCCCATACACATCATTCCAGTCACTCAACCTGTCCCATCCACACCCATGCAGCTGTCTGTCTGTCTATCCATCCATCCATCTATCCACCCCCGTGCCTATCCACTCTCCTCTCTATCCACTGAATGGCCGGTAATCTAGTAGTGGAGGCAGGAGGCTTCGAAGCATCTTCTTCGGAACCTCCTGGCCCAGTGTTTGGCGTCCACGTCACACTGGAAACCAAAGAGGGCCGAAGGGGACAGAGCCACGCCCCCGGAGCAGCCGCTGACCTGTGACGGTGTCAGTGAAGACGGGGCCGAGGCGCTTGCGGCCGGAGATGCCGTAGAGGTTGAACTTGTATCGGCGGGAGGGGGCCAGGTTGGCGATGGTGACGGTGCGAGATCCCCCATCCACGGGCAGCGCCTGGGGGTTGCCCTCCGCATCCTTGTACTGGAGGAGGAAGGAGTCGAAGTCCCCGGACTGGACGGTCCAGGAGAGCAGGGCGGAGTCGTGGGTGACGTCGGAGGCCGAGAGCTCCCCCAGGCTGGGCTGGGGGGCGGGTTCCTCCTCCCGTGGCACCGCGGCTGGAACAAAGAGGAGGGTAAGGGCATTGCTGGGGTGGAGGGCAGCTCACCAGGTCTTTGTGGGGCCGGGTTGTTCCTAGCCAAAGGGGATCAGCAGAGAAGATTAGTGGGATGAGGGTGCAGGGAGCCCTACAGACTAGCCCCAGGACACAGCTGGATCCTGCTGCTGGGAAGGAGAGCTGGGGACAGACAGATGAACGGGGCATCTCTGCAAAGAGGATCCCACATCTCCGGGTACCCTGCAGCCACCCTGCCTCCATGGAGGGGTTGGCCCAGATCAACCGGCACAAACCTCGGTGAGAGTTGGGCTGAGACGGGAGGAGAGAGGGGGAAGGAAGAACAAACGAGGGAGAAAGAGAAGGGGGTGAACCAAAGCCACAAACATCAATGGAAAGTTCCCCATTGACACCCGTCCATCTCCAACCACTCCTCCATCCACCCCTGTACGCACCCATCCATCCACCCATCCATGCATGCATCACCACACTCAACCCAGCCCTTGTGGCTGCTGGAACCACCTGGCGGAAGGGATACACATACACATCTACCCGTGCTTCCCCCCGAACCTCCATCCACCCCCATTCATATCTACCCACCCTTCCATCCATCCATCCATCCTCCCCCATACATGTCTACCCGTGCTTCCCCCAAAACCCCCTTCCAGCCCCATACATATTTACTCACCCTTCCGTCTGTCTGTCCATCCATCCACCCCCATACATATCTACCCACCCTTCCGTCTGCCTCTTTATCTATCCATCCCCATACATATCTACCCACCCTTCCATCTGTCCTTCCACCCGTTCACCCCCATGTATACACACCCATCCATCCATCCATCTACCCTCATACATAGAATCATAGAATATCAGGGGTGGAAGGGACCTCAGGAGGTCATCTAGTCCAACCCCCTGCTCAAAAGTAGGACCCATCCCCAATTAAATCATCCCAGCCAGGGCTTTGTCAAGACTGTCCTTAAAAACTTCTAAGGAAGGAGATTCCACCACCTCCCTAGGTAACGCATTCCAGTGTTTCACCACCCTCCTAGTGAAAAAGTTTTTCCTAATATCCAACCTAAACCTCCCCCACTGCAACTTGAGACCATTACTCCTTGTCCTGTCCTCTTCCACCACGGAGAATAGTCTAGAACCATCCTCTCTGGAACCACCTCTCAGGTAGTTGAAAGCAGCTATCAAATCCCCCCTCATTCTTCTTTTCCTCAGACTAAACAATCCCCGTTCCCTCAGCCTCTCCTCATAAGTCATGTGTTCCAGACCCCTAATCATTTTGGTTGCCCTTCACTGGACTCTCTTCAATTTATCTACATCCTTCTTGTAGTGTGGGGCCCAAAACTGGACACAGTACTCCAGATGAGGCCTCACCAATGTCGAATAGAGGGGGACGATCACGTCCCTCGATCTGCTCGCTATGCTCCTACTTATACATCCCAAAATGCCATTGGCCTTCTTGGCAACAAGGGCACACTGATGACTCCTATCCAGCTTCTCGTCCACTGTCACCCCTAGGTCCTTTTCCGCAGAACTGCTGCCCAGCCATTCGGTCCCTAGTCTGTAGCGGTGCATTGGGTTCTTCCGTCCTAAGTGCAGGACCCTGCACTTATCCTTACTGAACCTCATCAGATTTCTTTTGGCCCAATCCTCCAATTTGTCTAGGTCCCTCTGTATCCTATCCCTCCCCTCCAGCGTATCTACCACTCCTCCCAGTTTAGTATTATCCGCAAATTTGCTGAGAGTGCAATCCACACCATCCTCCAGATCATTTATGAAGATATTGAACAAAACCGGCCCCAGGACTGACCCCTGGGGCACTCCACTTGACACCGGCTGCCAACATCTCTACCCAGACTTCCGTCTGTCTGTCCATCCATCCATCCCCATACATATCTGCCCACCTGCCCGTCCATCCATCCATCCCCATACGAATCCATTCCTCTCTCTACCCATGGATGACCATCCCCTCCATCCCTCCATCCACCGCTGTAGACACCCATCCATGTACTTATCTGTTCATCCATCTGTTTCCATACACATCATTCCAGTCACTCAGCCTGTCCCATGCACACCCATCCAGCTGTCTGTCCGTATATCCATCCATCCATCCATCCATCCATCCATCCATCCACTCCCGTGCCTATCCACTCTCCATTGAATCCATTGAATGGCTGGTAATCTGGTAGTGGAGGCAGGAGGCTTCGAAGCATCTTCTTGGGAACCTCCTGGCCCAGTGTTCGGCGTCCACGTCACACTGGAAACCAAAGGGGGCCGAAGGGGACGGAGCCGTTCCCCCAGAACAGCTGCTTACCTGTGACGGTGTCGGTGGAGACGGGGCCGAGGCGTTTGCGGCCGGAGATGCCGTAGAGGTTAAACTTGTATCGGCGGGAGGGGGCCAGGTTGGCGACGGTGACGGTGCGAGATCCCCCATCCACGGGCAGCGCCTGGGGGTTGCCCTCTGCATCCTTGTACTGGAGGAGGAAGGAGTCGAAGTCCCCGGACTGGACGGTCCAGGAGAGCAGGGCAGAGTCGTGGGTGACGTCGGAGGCCGAGAGCTCCCCCAGGCTGGGCTGGGGGGCGGGTTCCTCCTCCCGTGGCACCGCGGCTGGAACAAAGAGGAGGGTAAGGGCATTGCTGGGGTGGAGGGCGGCTCACCAGCTCTTTGTGGGGCCGGGTTGTTCCTAGCCAAAGGGGATCAGCAGAGAAGATTAGTAGGATGAGGGTGCAGGGAGCCCTAGAGAGTAGCCCAAGGACACAGCTGGATCCTGCTGCTGGGAAGAAGAGCTGGGGACAGACAGATGGACAGGGCATCTCTGCAAAGAGGATCCCACATCCCCGGGTTCCCTGCAGCCACCCCGCCTCCATGAAGGGGTCGGCCCAGATCAACCGGCACAAACCTCGATGAGAGTTGGGCTGAGACGGGAGGAGAGAGGGGGAAGGAAGAACAAATGAGGGAGAAAGAGAAGGGGGTGAACCAAAGCCACAAACATCAATGGAAAGATCCCCATTGACACCCATCCATCTCCAACCACTCCTCCATCCATCTCTGTACGCACCCATCCATCCACCCGTCCATGCATGCATCACCACACCCAACCCAGCCCTTGTGGCTGCTGGAACCACCTGGTGGAAGGATTACACATACACATCTACCCGTGTATCCCCCAAAACCCCCATTCACCCCCATTCATATCTACCCACCCTTCCATCCATCCATCCATCCACCCCCATACACATCTACCCACCCTTCCGTCCATCCATCTATCCATCCACCCCCATACATATCTACCCACCCTTCCGCCCATCCATCCGTCCTCCCCCATACATGTCTACCCACCCTTCCGTCCATCCATCCATCCTCCCCCATACATGTCTACCCACCCATCCGTCCATCCATCCATCCTCCCCCATACATGTCTACCCGTGCTTCCCCCAAAACCCCCTTCCAGCCCCATACATATTTACCCACCCTTCCGTCTGTCTGTCCATCCATCCACCCCCATACATATCTACCCACCCTTCCGTCTGTCCTTCCACCCGTTCACCCCCATGTATACACACCCATCCATCCATCCATCTACCCTCATACATCTCTACCCAGACTTCCATCTGGCTGTCCATCCATCCATCCCCATACATATCTGCCCACCTGCCCGTCCATCCATCCATCCCCATACAAATCCATTCCTCTCTCTACCCATCGATGACCATCCCCTCCATCCCTCCATCCACCGCTGTAGGCACCCATCCATGTACTTATCTGTTCATCCATCTGTTTCCATACACATCATTCCAGTCACTCAACCTGCCCCATGCACACCCATACAGCTGTCTGTCTGTATATCCATCCATCCATCCATCCATCCATCCATCCATCCATCCATCCATCCATCCACTCCCGTGACTATCCACTCTCCATTGAATCCATTGAATGGCCGGTAATCTGGTAGTGGAGGCAGGAGGCTTCGAAGCATCTTCTTGGGAACCTCCTGGCCCAGTGTTCGGCGTCCATGTCACACTGGAAACCAAAGGGGGCCGAAGGGGATGGAGCCGTTCCCCCAGAACAGCTGCTTACCTGTGATGGTGTCGGTGGAGACGGGGCCGAGGCGCTTGCGGCCGGAGATGCCGTAGAGGTTGAACTTGTATCGGCGGGAGGGGGCCAGGTTGGCGACGGTGACCGTGCGAGATCCCCCATCCACGGGCAGCGCCTGGGGGTTGCCCTCCGCATCCTTGTACTGGAGGAGGAAGGAGTCGAAGTCCCCGGACTGGACGGTCCAGGAGAGCAGGGCGGAGTCGTGGGTGACGTCGGAGGCCGAGAGCTCCCCCAGGCTGGGCTGGGGGGCGGGTTCCTCCTCCCGTGGCACCGCGGCTGGAACAAAGAGGAGGGTAAGGGCATTGCTGGGGTGGAGGGCGGCTCACCAGCTCTTTGTGGGGCCGGGTTGTTCCTAGCCAAAGGGGATCAGCAGAGAAGATTAGTAGGATGAGGGTGCAGGGAGCCCTAGAGAGTAGCCCAAGGACACAGCTGGATCCTGCTGCTGGGAAGAAGAGCTGGGGACAGACAGATGGACAGGGCATCTCTGCAAAGAGGATCCCACATCTCCGGGTTCCCTGCAGCCACCCCGCCTCCATGAAGGGGTCGGCCCAGATCAACCGGCACAAACCACGGTGAGAGTTGGGCTGAGACGGGAGGAGAGAGGGGGAAGGAAGAACAAACCAGGGAGAAAGAGAAGGGGGTGAACCAAAGCCACCAACATCAATGGAAAGATCCCCATTGACACCCATCCATACCCAACCACTCCTCCATCCATCCCTGTATGCACCCATCCATCCACCCGTCCATGCATGCATCACCACACTCAACCCAGCCCTTGTGGCTGCTGGAACCACCTGGTGGAAGGATTACACATACACATCTACCCGTGTATCCCCCAAAACCCCCATTCACCCCCATTCATATCTACCCACCCTTCCATCCATCCATCCATCCATCCATCCACCCCCATACACATCTACCCACCCTTCCGTCCATCCATCTATCTATCCATCCACCCCCATACATATCTACCCACCCTTCCGCCCATCCATCCGTCCTCCCCCATACATGTCTACCCACCCTTCCGTCCATCCATCTATCCATCCTCCCCCATGCATATCTACCCACTCTTCCGTCCATCCCTCCATCCTCCCCCATACATATCTACCCACCCTTCCTTCTGTGCGTCCATCCATCGCCTCCAATACATATGTACCGACCCTTCCATCCATCTATCCATCCACATCCATACATATGTACCCACCCTTCTGTTGTTCCATCCATATGTATCCACCCTTCCATCAGTCCATTCACTCATCCCCATTCCTCTATCTATCCATCGATGGCCATCCCCTCCATCAATCCATCCACCCATGTAGACACTCATCCATCTAACTATCTGTTCATCCATCTGTTTCCATACACATCATTCTATTCCCTCAACCTGTCCCATGCATATTGATCCAGCTGTCTGTCTGTCTGTCTATCCATCCATCCACCCATCCCTATCTACTTTCTTCTCTCTATCCATTGAATGGCCAGCAGTCTAGTTATGGACGGACGGACCACTGGACTGACAGATGGACTTGGGGATGGACGGATGAGTGGACAGGTGGATGGATGGATGGACGGATGCTCTCGTCCCTCCACGCTGCTTCCACACTCCAATCCTTGCTGCTTTCCCTCCTTTGCTCATCCTCCTCTCTCATTTCCTTGGAAACATCTTCTTGGGAAGGTCCAGTGGTCAGTGTCCCCACCACACTGCAAAGCAAAAGGGGCACAAGGGGAAGGGGCCGGTGCCCCGGGTCCAGCCACTGACCTGTGACGGCGTCGGTGGACACGGGACCGAGGCGCTTGCGGCCGGAGATGCCGTAGAGGTTGAACTTGTATCTGCGGGAAGGGGCCAGCTTGGTGACGGTGACCGTGCGGGATCCCCCGTCCACGGGCAGCGCCTGGGGTTTTCCCTCCGTGTCCTTGTACTGGAGGAGGAAGGAGTCAAAGGTCCCGGTCTGGACGGTCCAGGAGAGCAGGGCGGAGTCGTGGGTGATGTCGGAGGCCGAGAGATCCCCCAGGCTGGGCTGGAGGGCGGGATCTGCTGGTGCTGGCAGGGAGAGGGCAGGAGGGATGGTCCCATCAGTTCTGGGTCAGGGTGGGGCCAAGGGTGTGGGGTAGGGGAAGGGGAGTGGAGAAGTGGGGTGGGATCGCTGCGTGTATCTGCCCCGCGTCTGTTTGCCATCTTTCCCATGCCATCGCTTTGGTTCTCTCCCCACATCACAGCCGTGAGCGATTCGTCCCTTTTCCTTTCTCCCTGCCACACTCTCCACGGCACCTTGCTTCCGGTCACGGCCTGTCCCTCCCTCAGGCTCCTGCCGTTCCCGGCCACTGTCCCTTGTCGCTGTCTCCTTCTTCCTCTCCTCCACGCTGTCAGCCGGGTCTCCCCTTTCCTCCAGCACGTTTCTCTTTAGTCTGTCGCGCTTCCTACTGTCACCGTCGCCTGCGGTCACCCCCCACCCCCGTCCCTTCACTCGTTTCCCTTCTTCTGTTTCTTTCCTTTGTCCCTTTCTTCCCTTCACCCTCCGTCCATCGGCACACACCTCCCTTTCTCTGCCACCTTCTTTCTGTTTTCCTACCGGGGCTGCTCCTTGCTCCCTCCCTGCCTCGTTGAAGGGGAGTGGGGGCTGGTGGGGTTAGAGCAGGGGGGCTGGGAGCCAGGACTCCTGGGTTCTCTGCCTGGCTCTGGGAGGTGAGTGGGGGCTGGTGGGTTAGAGCAGGGGGGCTGGGAGCCAGGACTCCTGGGTTCTCTGCCTGGCTCTGGGAGGGGAGTTGGGGCTAGTGGGTTAGAGCAGGGGGGCTGGGAGCCAGGACTCCTGGGTTCTCTGCCTGGCTCTGGGAGGGGAGTGGGGGCTAGTGGGTTAGAGCAGGGGGGCTGGGAGCCAGGACTCCTGGGTTCTCTGTCTGGCTCTGGGAGGGGAGTGGGGGCTGGTGGGTTAGGGCAGGGGGGTCGGGAGCCAGGACTCCTGGGTTCTCTGTCCGGCTCTGGGAGGGGAGTGGGGGCTGGTGGGTTAGGACAGGGGGGCCGGGAGGCTCCTGGGCACTGCCCCCGAACACTGTGGAAGGAGAGCAGGCTGGTGGGCAAGTACCGAGCTGGGACTTAGAGTGGGCAGGGCACAGAGCAAGGGGCAGCTCGCGCTGCCCCGGCTGGCAGGGAGCTGAGGCGTGAGCCGCCCAGGGGCTGGCGGTACCTGTCCGGACTCTGGCTCGGAGCGGGGGTGAGAGCTGGCCGCGGTGCACCCCATACAGTGTGACGTTGTACTCGGCGCCAGGCTGCAGCCCCCCGACGCGGGTCGCCCGCTGGTCCCCCGGCACCTCGGCCTCCTGGGGCCCCGTGCGCCCGGCCGCATCTTCGTAGCGCAGCAGGAAGGACTGGAACAGGCCCTTCCGCGCCCTCCACTGCAGCCCAAACCCATCGCTGGTCACGTTCCTGACCCCCAGGACCCCCAGCTCGTTTGGCCCGGGGCCCCCGCCAAGGCGTGCTGCGAGAAAGAGAGAGAGCGTACCGCGGTCAGGATGCCTGGGCTCTCTGGGAGGGGAGGGAAGGGGAGTCTGATGGTTAGAGCAGGGGGCGCTGGGAGCCAGGACCCCTGGGTTCATTCCCCGGCCCTGAGAGGGGACCGGGGGCTAGTGGGTAGAGCAGGGTGGGGAGGGGGACCTAGGAGCCAGGACTCCTGGGTTCTCCAAGGCATCCATATAGCCCTGCAAAGACTCGCTGTAAGGACGAGGTGAAGGATCCGGCAGAGGAGGGCTGGCTAGGGTAAGGGGCGAGGGTGTTACCTGTCCACACGCTGGTGGTGATGGGCTCTGAGATGGTCCCGTCAGGTGCCACCCCCCGCAGCTCCACCTCGTACTCGGTGCCGGGGCTCAGCTGGGTGACGATCACACTCCTCTTCCCCCCAGGCACCTGGGTCTGCCCGGGGGGCACCACGGAGCCGGGCTCCCGGTACCGCAGCAGGAAGTGCTGGAAGGGGCCAGTCGTGGCCGTCCAGGTGACGCGGAACCGGTCGGGGGAGACGTCTGTCACGGCCAGGTCCCCTGGGGGTGGCCCAGGGCGGGAGAGGCTGGGCATGGAGGTCTCTGGGGGCTGCTCGGTGCCGGATGCCTCTGGAGCTGGGGGGGGGGGCGGGGGCATGAAAGGGTGAAAGGGCACCCCCCAGAGGGGAAAGACCCCATGCCCCATTCCCTGCCCCCCTGAGCCAGCCAGTCCTCGCCCTGGGGCCGGATGGGATCCCACACCCCCTAGAGGGGAAAGACGCCGGGCCCCATTCCCCGCCCCCCTGAGCCAGCCAGTCCCCACCCTGGGGGCAGATGGGAGCCGGCGCCCCCTAGAGGGGAAAGATCCCGTGCCCCATTCCCCGCCCCCCCGAGCCAGCCAGTCCCCGCCCTGGGGGCAGATGGGAGCCGGCGCCCCCTGGAGGGCACAGGCCCCGAGCCCCATTCCCCGCCCCCCTGAGCCAGCCAGTCCCCGCCCTGGGGGCAGATGGGAGCCGGCGCCCCCTGGAGGGCACAGGCCCCGAGCCCCATTCCCTGTTGAGTCCGTGGCGTGAGGCCGGGAGCGGGTGGAAGCCAAACCAGCTGCAGGAGAAAGGGTGGGGTTAATGCCGGAGGAGAGAGAGGGCGGGAAGGGGACGGAGGGAGGGGAGGGTGGAGTCGCCCCGTCCGATGGCCATGCCAGGCCCGTGGGCAGAAGCCAGCAGCCTGCGGGAGAGAGGAGGGCAGAACCGAGCGGCTTAGCACCAGCGGGGGGCATCGGTGAGCAGCCAAGGCGGGCGCGTGGCGGGCGCGTGGCGGGCGCCGTGGCCGGGGGGGCTACTGAGCCAGAGCAGGCGAGCCCCCGCGTCGGACTACCTGTGGAGGCGACAAAGGAATAGGACTTGGACAGCCGCCCCTGGACCAGGCCGTGGATCTCCACCTGGTAGGTGGTGCCGGGCGCCAGGCCCTGGAGGCGAACCGCCGCGGCGTCGCCGGGAACCGCCAGCTCCCCCGCTCCTCCGCCGTCGCCCGCCCGCCAGTGCCGGACCACCACGCGCTCCGCGTGGCCACGCATGCCCTCCAGCGAGACCACAATGGTGCCGGGGGAGCGGGCCACCACCGCCGGCTTGGCGTGGCCCCTGGGCCCCGCGTCCGAGCCGGGGGAGCCCGCCGAGAAGATGCTGCCCACCTCCCCGGTTGTCTGGAAGCGGCCGGGGGGCTGCTCCATGGGGTGCCCTTGCGGGGGTGCCATGGCCCCGAGCTCCTTCGAATGCTGGCCCAGCCCCACGTAGACCATCTCCTGTTCCTCCAGGGACTTCCTCTGCACCAGGTAGCGGTAGATGGCCTTGGCCACGGTGGCGATGGTTTGGTTGCCGCGGAGCGGGTAGCGTGTGGCACAGAGGTAGCTCTCCAGGCGCTGAAGCAGGGTCCCGTTGTACCCGGACAGCTTGGCCGTGAGGTTCTGCGTCATGGTCCGGAAGAAGAGCGGGCTGGGGACCGAGGAGGCGTTGGCTGGGGCGGGCCGGGGGCCCGGCTTCCCCGCGGGGCCAGGCGGCCGGAGACGGGGCACTGGGGGGCGCGTGGGCTCTGGGTGCGGCCGGCCAGGCGGGGGCAGGGTGGGCATCGGCGCTGCCAGGAGCAAATATTGGTGCAATTAGGGGATCCCATTCCCTGCCCCCCTGAGCCAGCCAGTCCCCCGCCCTGGGGTGGATCAGAGCCGGTGCCCCCTAGAGGGGAAAGGCCCCGTGCCCCATTCCTCACCCCCCTGAGCCAGCCAGTCCCTGCCCTGGGGGGAGACGGCACCTGCTGGAGGGGAAATGCCCCGCGCTCCCCGTCCGGTGCCTGCGAGCTAGCTGCGAAGAAGAGAGAAGGGAAGAGAACTGGGTTAGTCCGACCCCCCCGTGGCCGCTTGGCTCCGTGACCTGCGGATCCTAAATGGAGGGGGAGACGGGTGGTGAGTGGGGGGCGGGAGGGGCAGGCGCTGGCTCCGACCGGGCTCCCGGGCAGCCCCGCTCTGGGCAGAATGAAGAAATCACTCGCTGTGGGAGAGAGGGAAAGAAAAACCCTGAGCAGAGGAGTGGGGAGAAGAGAAGGAGAAACGTCTGGCTCCCTTATAGACACACGGGCGGACAGACGATGGACGACCAACTGGGCAGACGATTGGAGGGATGGAGGGATGGACGGACGGACAGGTGGATGGACAGACAGGTGGATGGATGGAGGGACAGACGGACAGGTGGATGGATGGATGGATGGACGAACAGGTGGATGGATGGACGGATGGACGGATGGACGGATGGACAGACAGACACGCTCGTCTCTCCGCGCCGCTCCCACACTCCAGTCCTTGCTGCTTTCCCCCCTTCACGCGTCCTCCTCTCTCATTTCCGTCTTTCCCTTCTCTCTCCCCCCTCCCCATCCCCTGCCCCGCTCCCGGGCCCGTGGGACCCACCGGTGCTGGCGTGGGTGGTGGCGGGAGGGCTCTGCTCTGGGCCGCGGTGGGCGCTCAGGGTGAGGGTGTACTGGGTGGTGCCGCGGAGGCCGGTCAGGGTGAGGGCGGTGCGGTCGGGGGGCAGGGCCAGGCGGGTGGGGGGCTCGGTGCTGTCCCGCCCCGCCGGGCCGTAGAGCAGGGTGTATCCGTCGGGCCGGGCGGCCGGGGGCTCCCAGCGCAGGCTCAGCGAGGTGGCCGTGGCCCCCGTGGGGCGCAGGTCGCGGGGCGCGTCGATCCCTGGAGGGGGAGAGGGGTGAGAGTGCGGAAGGGGGGCCCCCTCCCCAGAGAACCCCCCTGCCTCCTAAACTTCCGCCCAGCATCCCCTCCCCCCACGGCGCCCCCAGTCCAGAGAATCCCCCTCCTTACTGCCCCCTCCCCCCACTGGGCCCCCATCCCAAAGAGCCCCATCCCAAAGGGCTCCCATCACAGCCCCCAACCCTCCTGCCCCCCCCCAGCGGCGTCCCTCCGGCCACTTACGGGTGCGGACGCTCTGGGTGGCGGGGGGCCCGAGGCGCTGGGCCCGCTGGGCTCGGACGGTGACGCTGAACTCCTGGCCTGGGCCCAGCCCCGAGCGCTCGAAGGACGTGGCCGAGCCGGGCAGCTGCAGGGACTCGGCGCCCTCGGGGTCACCCTGGGGGAGATAAGGGGGGGGTCAGGGGCTGGGGGACGCAGCCCCCCCGCCCTCTCAGGCACCTCCCCCATCCCAGGCCCCCAAACCACAGAGTCACGGCGCTGCTGGGGGTCAGATGGGTCAGGGGATGGGGGTCCCCCCAGCCTCTGTCTGCACCCCCCCATGCTCCCCCACCCCATCCAGACCCCCCACCCCCTCTTCCCACCTTCCTTCCAATGCCCCCTCCCAGAAGTGAGGCTCCCCAGGGCGGGGGCTGGGGGGTCACACACCCTCCTCCCCCACTGACATCCCCTGCCCGCCAGGGCCCAGATCCGGGACCAGCCCCCCTGCAGTGGGGGGAGGGGATGATTGACACCCCCCCTGGGACCCCATTACCGTGGGGACGAGGTGAATTTCATATCCATCCACGTGGGTCTTGGGGCGAGTCCATTGCAGGCGGAAGGAGCCCTCGTCCCGGCGCCCCACACGCAGCGTCACGGCCGGGATCTCTGCGGGGGGACAGGGGTGAGTGCCCCGAACCCCCTTCCCTGCCCCCAGCCAGCCAGACCCCCACCCTGCGGCTGGCGCCCCCTGGAGGGGCCAGGCCCCGTCTCCCATTCCTTGCCCCCCTGAACCAGCGAGTCCCCTGCCCTGGGGCCAGATCGGGGCTGGCGCCCCCTAGAGGGGACAGGCCCTGTGTCCCAGGCCCCTGCCCCCCAAGACAGCTGCCCCCTCCCCCTGCCCCACAGAGGGAAAAGGCCCTGTGTGCCGGTCTGCACCCAGGGCCTCCCCTCTCCATCCAGCCAGGGCCTTTGATCTCTGTCCCGTCCTGGGCGGGGATGGAAAGCAAACACCTTGGGGAACAAGCGCGGCTCAGATCCCTGCCCCCCCGGCACCGCGCCCCCCGGCCGGGATGAATGGGGCCGATTCTATGGGGGAACCGGAGCCGGAGGGGCGCGGTGCCAAGGCTGATCTTGGCCTGCCCGGCTGTGGGATGGGCGGCTCCTAACAGGGGGTCTCTGTGCCCTGGGACGGGACGTCCCGGGCAAGGGGGGCACCAGCTGCCGTATAGATCTGGGGGGAGCTCCCCCCGCCTTGGCCATGGGTCAGGAGAGGATTAGGCAGCACAAAGGCCCTTCAGCTCGGTGCCCAGCGCTGCCCCACATGGGGGGAGGGCAAGGACAGGGCGCCCCCGACCTGCCTCAGGGGTGGATGCCCAGGGACGTGGGGAGCAGGCACAGAGGGGGATTGTGGGTTGGGGGGCAGGACACAGAGGGGGATTGTGAGTAAGGGGTGGGGCACAGAGGGGGATTGTGGGTAGGGTGGCCAGGGCGGCCCAGGACACTGTGGGTAGGCGGGCCAGGGCGGCCCAGGGCACTGTGGGTAGGGCGGGCCGGGGCGGCCCAGGGCATTGTGGGTAGGGTGGCCACGACAGCCCAGGGCATTGTGGAGGGCAGTTGGGGTGGCCCAGGGCACTGTGGGTAGGGTGTCTGCGACGGCCCAGGGCATTGTGGGTAGGGTGGTGGGGGTGGGCCCAGGGCACTGTGGGTAGGGTGTCCGCGACGGCCCACGGCATTGTGGGCAGGGCGGTGGGGGGCGGCCCCAGGGCATTGTGGGTTAGGGGCGGTTGGGGTGGCCCAGGGCACTGTGGGGTAGGGTGTCCGCAACGGCCCAGGGCATTGTGGGCAGGGCGGTTGGGGTGGCCCAGGGCACTGTGGGTAGGGTGTCCGCGACGGCCCAGGGCACTGTGGGCAGGGTGGTGGGGGCAGCCCAGGGCACTGTGGGTAGGGTGTCCGCGACGGCCCAGGGCACTGTGGGTAGGGTGTCCGCGACAGCCCAGGGCACTGTGGGCAGGGCGGTGGGGGCGGCCCAGGGCACTGTGGGTAGGGGTGTCCGTGATGGCCCCAGAGCATTGTGGGCCGGGCGGTGGGGGTGGCCCAGGGCACTGTGGGTAGGGTGTGCGCGACGGCCCAGGGCACTGTGGGTAGGGCGGTGGGGGGCGGCCCAGGGCATTGGGGGGTAGGGTGTCCGTGATGGCCCAGGGCACTGTGGGTAGGGTGTGTGCGACGGCCCAGGGCACTGTGGGCCGGGGCGGTGGGGGCGGCCCAGGGCACTGTGGGTAGGGTGTCCGTGATGGCCCAGGGCATTGTGGGCAGGGTGGTGGGGGTGGCCCAGGGCACTGTGGGTAGGGGTGTGCGCGACGGCCCAGGGCACTGTGGGCCGGGCGGTGGGGGTGGCCCAGGGCACTGTGGGTAGGGTGTGCGCGACGGCCCAGGGCACTGTGGGCAGGGCGGTGGGGGGCGGCCCAGGGCACTGTGGGTAGGGTGTCCGTGATGGCCCAGAGCACTGTGGGCAGGGTGGTGGGGGTGGCCCAGGGCACTGTGGGTAGGGTGTGCGCGACGGCCCAGGGCACTGTGGGCCGGGCGGTTGGGGGCGGCCCCAGGGCACTGTGGGTAGGGTATCCGTGATGGCCCAGGGCACTGTGGGCAGGGCTGGTGGGGGGCGGGCCCAGGGCACTGTGGGTAGGGTGTCCGTGATGGCCCAGAGCACTGTGGGCAGGGTGGTGGGGGTGGCCCAGGGCACTGTGGGCAGGGGTTGTGCGCGACGGCCCAGGGCACTGTGGGCCGGGCGGTGGGGGGCGGCCCAGGGCACTGTGGGTAGGGTGTGCGCGACGGCCCAGGGCACTGTGGGCCGGGCGGTGGGGGCGGCCCAGGGCATTGGGGGTAGGGTGTCCGTGGTGGCCCAGGGCACTGTGGGTAGGGTGTCCGCGACGGCCCAGGGCACTGTGGGTAGGGTGTGCGCGACGGCCCAGGGCACTGTGGGTAGGGTGTGCGCGACGGCCCAGGGCACTGTGGGCCGGGCGGTGGGGGCGGCCCAGGGCATTGGGGGGTAGGGTGTGCGCGACGGCCCAGGGCACTGTGGGTAGGGTGTGCGCGACGGCCCAGGGCACTGTGGGCCGGGCGGTGGGGGGCGGCCCAGGGCACTGTGGGTAGGGTGTGCGCGACGGCCCAGGGCACTGTGGGTAGGGTGTCCGTGGTGGCCCAGGGCACTGTGGGTAGGGTGTCCCCGACGGCCCAGGGCACTGTGGGTAGGGTGTGCGCGACGGGCCCAGGGCACTGTGGGTAGGGTGTCCCCGACGGCCCAGGGCACTGTGGGTAGGGTGTGCGCGACGGCCCAGGGCACTGTGGGCCGGGCGGTGGGGGCGGCGCCCAGGGCACTGTGGGTAGGGTGTGCGCGACGGCCCAGGGCACTGTGGGTAGGGTGTGCGCGACGGCCCAGGGCACTGTGGGCCGGGCGGTGGGGGCGGCCCAGGGGCACTGTGGGTAGGGGTGTCCCCGACGGCCCAGGGCACTGTGGGTAGGGTGTCCGCGACGGCCCAGGGCACTGTGGGTAGGGTGTCCGCGACGGCCCAGGGCACTGTGGGTAGGGTGTGCGCGACGGCCCAGGGCACTGTGGGCCGGGCGGTGGGGGCGGCCCAGGGCACTGTGGGTAGGGTGTGCGCGACGGCCCAGGGCACTGTGGGTAGGGTGTCCGTGGTGGCCCAGGGCACTGTGGGTAGGGTGTCCGCGACGGCCCAGGGCACTGTGGGTAGGGTGTCCGCGACGGCCCAGGGCACTGTGGGCCGGGCGGTGGGGGCGGCCCAGGGCACTGTGGGTAGGGTGTCCGCGACGGCCCAGGGCACTGTGGGTAGGGTGTCCCCGACGGCCCAGGGCACTGTGGGTAGGGTGTGCGCGACGGCCCAGGGCACTGTGGGCCGGGCGGGTGGGGGCGGCCCAGGGCACTGTGGGTAGGGTGTGCGCGACGGCCCAGGGCACTGTGGGTAGGGTGTGCGCGACGGCCCAGGGCACTGTGGGTAGGGTGTCCGTGGA